>NW_027365530.1:0-107611 GCF_046119375.1 Phyllobates terribilis | reverse complement strand
CCTGTTAATCCTAGCATGATAAAGAAGATTCAAAGAGAGTGAGATGCCAGCTCCTTTCATTCAGTCAGTAGCTTCAAACATTTCTGGTATATGAAAAACATGTTTTTCAATGGCAAAAATCAATGAATATTGTAAATGCACAAACAGTAATATCTCCACATTGCAAGGTGCAATTCTGAAATTTTTTGCTTTTTCCTGCTAATCCTAGCATGATAAAGAAGATTCAAAGAGAGTGAGATGCCAGCTCCTTTCATTCAGTCAGTAGCTTCAAACATTTCTGGTATATGAATAACATGATGTTTTTCAATGGCAAAAATCAATGAATATTGTAAATGCACAAACAGTAATTTCTCCGCATTGCAAGGTGCAATTCTGAAATTTTTGCTTTTTCCTGCTCCTCTTAGCATGATAAAGAAGATTCAAAGAGAGTGAGATGCCAGCTCCTTTCATTCAGTCAGTAGCTTCAATCATTTCTGGACGTTTTTCAATGGCAAAAATCAATGAATATTGTAAATGCACAAACAGTAATTTCTCCGCATTGCAAGGTGCAATTCTGAAATTTTTTGCTTTTTCCTGCTCCTCTTAGCATGATAAAGAAGATTCAAAGAGAGTGAGATGCCAGCTCCTTTCATTCAGTCAGTAGCTTCAATCATTTCTGGTATATGAATAACATGATGTTTTTCAATGGCAAAAATTAATGAATATTGTAAATGCACAAACAGTAATATCTCCGCATTGCAAGGTGCAATTCTGAAATTTTTTGCTTTTTCCTGCTCCTCTTAGCATGATAAAGAAGATTCAAAGAGAGTGAGATGCCAGCTCCTTTCATTCAGTCAGTAGCTTCAATCATTTCTGGACGTTTTTCAATGGCAAAAATCAATGAATATTGTAAATGCACAAACAGTAATTTCTCCGCATTGAAGGTGCAATTCTGAAATTTTTAGCTTTTTCCTGTTAATCCTAGCATGATAAAGAAGATTCAAAGAGAGTGAGATGCCAGCTCCTTTCATTCAGTCAGTAGCTTCAAACATTTCTGGTATATGAAAAACATGTTTTTCAATGGCAAAAATCAATGAATATTGTAAATGCACAAACAGTAATATCTCCACATTGCAAGGTGCAATTCTGAAATTTTTGCTTTTTCCTGCTAATCCTAGCATGATAAAGAAGATTCAAAGAGAGTGAGATGCCAGCTCCTTTCATTCAGTCAGTAGCTTCAAACATTTCTGGTATATGAAAAACATGTTTTTCAATGGCAAAAATCAATGAATATTGTAAATGCACAAACAGTAATATCTCCACATTGCACGGTGCAATTATGAAATTTTTAGCTTTTTCCTGTTAATCCTAGCATGATAAAGAAGATTCAAAGAGAGTGAGATGCCAGCTCCTTTCATTCAGTCAGTAGCTTCAAACATTTCTGGTATATGAAAAACATGTTTTTCAATGGCAAAAATCAATGAATATTGTAAATGCACAAACAGTAATATCTCCACATTGCAAGGTGCAATTCTGAAATTTTTTGCTTTTTCCTGCTAATCCTAGCATGATAAAGAAGATTCAAAGAGAGTGAGATGCCAGCTCCTTTCATTCAGTCAGTAGCTTCAAACATTTCTGGTATATGAAAAACATGTTTTTCAATGGCAAAAATCAATGAATATTGTAAATGCACAAACAGTAATATCTCAACATTGCACGGTGCAATTCTGAAATTTTTAGCTTTTTCCTGTTAATCCTAGCATGATAAAGAAGATTCAAAGAGAGTGAGATGCCAGCTCCTTTCATTCAGTCAGTAGCCTCAAACATTTCTGGTATATGAAAAACATGTTTTTCAATGGCAAAAATCAATGAATATTGTAAATGCACAAACAGTAATATCTCCACATTGCAAGGTGCAATTCTGAAATTTTTTGCTTTTTCCTGTTAATCCTAGCATGATAAAGAAGATTCAAAGAGAGTGAGATGCCAGCTCCTTTCATTCAGTCAGTAGCTTCAAACATTTCTGGTATATGAAAAACATGTTTTTCAATGGCAAAAATCAATGAATATTGTAAATGCACAAACAGTAATATCTCCACATTGCAAGGTGCAATTCTGAAATTGTTTGCTTTTTCCTGCTAATCCTAGCATGATAAAGAAGATTCAAAGAGAGTGAGATGCCAGCTCCTTTCATTCAGTCAGTAGCTTCAAACATTTCTGGTATATGAAAAACATGTTTTTCAATGGCAAAAATCAATGAATATTGTAAATGCACAAACAGTAATATCTCCACATTGCACGGTGCAATTCTGAAATTTTTAGCTTTTTCCTGTTAATCCTAGCATGATAAAGAAGATTCAAAGAGAGTGAGATGCCAGCTCCTTTCATTCAGTCAGTAGCTTCAAACATTTCTGGTATATGAAAAACATGTTTTTCAATGGCAAAAATCAATGAATATTGTAAATGCACAAACAGTAATATCTCCACATTGCAAGGTGCAATTCTGAAATTTTTTGCTTTTTCCTGCTAATCCTAGCATGATAAAGAAGATTCAAAGAGAGTGAGATGCCAGCTCCTTTCATTCAGTCAGTAGCTTCAAACATTTCTGGTATATGAAAAACATGTTTTTCAATGGCAAAAATCAATGAATATTGTAAATGCACAAACAGTAATATCTCCACATTGCACGGTGCAATTATGAAATTTTTAGCTTTTTCCTGTTAATCCTAGCATGATAAAGAAGATTCAAAGAGAGTGAGATGCCAGCTCCTTTCATTCAGTCAGTAGCTTCAAACATTTCTGGTATATGAAAAACATGTTTTTCAATGGCAAAAATCAATGAATATTGTAAATGCACAAACAGTAATATCTCCACATTGCACGGTGCAATTCTGAAATTTTTAGCTTTTTCCTGTTAATCCTAGCATGATAAAGAAGATTCAAAGAGAGTGAGATGCCAGCTCCTTTCATTCAGTCAGTAGCTTCAAACATTTCTGGTATATGAAAAACATGTTTTTCAATGGCAAAATCAATGAATATTGTAAATGCACAAACAGTAATATCTCCACATTGCAAGGTGCAATTCTGAAATTTTTTGCTTTTTCCTGCTAATCCTAGCATGATAAAGAAGATTCAAAGAGAGTGAGATGCCAGCTCCTTTCATTCAGTCAGTAGCTTCAAACATTTCTGGTATATGAAAAACATGTTTTTCAATGGCAAAAATCAATGAATATTGTAAATGCACAAACAGTAATATCTCCACATTGCACGGTGCAATTCTGAAATTTTTAGCTTTTTCCTGTTAATCCTAGCATGATAAAGAAGATTCAAAGAGAGTGAGATGCCAGCTCCTTTCATTCAGTCAGTAGCTTCAAACATTTCTGGTATATGAAAAACATGTTTTTCAATGGCAAAAATCAATGAATATTGTAAATGCACAAACAGTAATATCTCCACATTGCAAGGTGCAATTCTGAAATTTTTTGCTTTTTCCTGCTAATCCTAGCATGATAAAGAAGATTCAAAGAGAGTGAGATGCCAGCTCCTTTCATTCAGTCAGTAGCTTCAAACATTTCTGGTATATGAAAAACATGTTTTTCAATGGCAAAAATCAATGAATATTGTAAATGCACAAACAGTAATATCTCCACATTGCACAGTGCAATTCTGAAATTTTTAGCTTTTTCCTGTTAATCCTAGCATGATAAAGAAGATTCAAAGAGAGTGAGATGCCAGCTCCTTTCATTCAGTCAGTAGCTTCAAACATTTCTGGTATATGAAAAACATGTTTTTCAATGGCAAAAATCAATGAATATTGTAAATGCACAAACAGTAATATCTCCACATTGCAAGGTGTAATTCTGAAATTTTTTGCTTTTTCCTGCTAATCCTAGCATGATAAAGAAGATTCAAAGAGAGTGAGATGCCAGCTCCTTTCATTCAGTCAGTAGCTTCAAACATTTCTGGTATATGAAAAACATGTTTTTCAATGGCAAAAATCAATGAATATTGTAAATGCACAAACAGTAATATCTCCACATTGCACGGTGCAATTATGAAATTTTTAGCTTTTTCCTGTTAATCCTAGCATGATAAAGAAGATTCAAAGAGAGTGAGATGCCAGCTCCTTTCATTCAGTCAGTAGCTTCAAACATTTCTGGTATATGAAAAACATGTTTTTCAATGGCAAAAATCAATGAATATTGTAAATGCACAAACAGTAATATCTCCACATTGCACGGTGCAATTCTGAAATTTTTAGCTTTTTCCTGTTAATCCTAGCATGATAAAGAAGATTCAAAGAGAGTGAGATGCCAGCTCCTTTCATTCAGTCAGTAGCTTCAAACATTTCTTGTATATGAAAAACATGTTTTTCAATGGCAAAAATCAATGAATATTGTAAATGCACAAACAGTAATATCTCCACATTGCAAGGTGCAATTCTGAAATTTTTTGCTTTTTCCTGCTAATCCTAGCATGATAAAGAAGATTCAAAGAGAGTGAGATGCCAGCTCCTTTCATTCAGTCAGTAGCTTCAAACATTTCTGGTATATGAAAAACATGTTTTTCAATGGCAAAAATCAATGAATATTGTAAATGCACAAACAGTAATATCTCCACATTGCACGGTGCAATTCTGAAATTTTTAGCTTTTTCCTGTTAATCCTAGCATGATAAAGAAGATTCAAAGAGAGTGAGATGCCAGCTCCTTTCATTCAGTCAGTAGCTTCAAACATTTCTGGTATATGAAAAACATGTTTTTCAATGGCAAAAATCAATGAATATTGTAAATGCACAAACAGTAATATCTCCACATTGCACGGTGCAATTATGAAATTTTTAGCTTTTTCCTGTTAATCCTAGCATGATAAAGAAGATTCAAAGAGAGTGAGATGCCAGCTCCTTTCATTCAGTCAGTAGCTTCAAACATTTCTGGTATATGAAAAACATGTTTTTCAATGGCAAAAATCAATGAATATTGTAAATGCACAAACAGTAATATCTCCACATTGCACGGTGCAATTCTGAAATTTTTAGCTTTTTCCTGTTAATCCTAGCATGATAAAGAAGATTCAAAGAGAGTGAGATGCCAGCTCCTTTCATTCAGTCAGTAGCTTCAAACATTTCTGGTATATGAAAAACATGTTTTTCAATGGCAAAAATCAATGAATATTGTAAATGCACAAACAGTAATATCTCCACATTGCAAGGTGCAATTCTGAAATTTTTTGCTTTTTCCTGCTAATCCTAGCATGATAAAGAAGATTCAAAGAGAGTGAGATGCCAGCTCCTTTCATTCAGTCAGTAGCTTCAAACATTTCTGGTATATGAAAAACATGTTTTTCAATGGCAAAAATCAATGAATATTGTAAATGCACAAACAGTAATATCTCCACATTGCACGGTGCAATTCTGAAATTTTAACTTTTTCCTGTTAATCCTAGCATGATAAAGAAGATTCAAAGAGAGTGAGATGCCAGCTCCTTTCATTCAGTCAGTAGCTTCAAACATTTCTGGTATATGAAAAACATGTTTTTCAATGGCAAAAATCAATGAATATTGTAAATGCACAAACAGTAATATCTCCACATTGCAAGGTGCAATTCTGAAATTTTTTGCTTTTTCCTGCTAATCCTAGCATGATAAAGAAGATTCAAAGAGAGTGAGATGCCAGCTCCTTTCATTCAGTCAGTAGCTTCAAACATTTCTGGTATATGAAAAACATGTTTTTCAATGGCAAAAATCAATGAATATTGTAAATGCACAAACAGTAATATCTCCACATTGCACGGTGCAATTCTGAAATTTTTAGCTTTTTCCTGTTAATCCTAGCATGATAAAGAAGATTCAAAGAGAGTGAGATGCCAGCTCCTTTCATTCAGTCAGTAGCTTCAAACATTTCTGGTATATGAAAAACATGTTTTTCAATGGCAAAAATCAATGAATATTGTAAATGCACAAACAGTAATATCTCCACATTGCAAGGTGCAATTCTGAAATTTTTTGCTTTTTCCTGCTAATCCTAGCATGATAAAGAAGATTCAAAGAGAGTGAGATGCCAGCTCCTTTCATTCAGTCAGTAGCTTCAAACATTTCTGGTATATGAAAAACATGTTTTTCAATGGCAAAAATCAATGAATATTGTAAATGCACAAACAGTAATATCTCCACATTGCACGGTGCAATTATGAAATTTTTAGCTTTTTCCTGTTAATCCTAGCATGATAAAGAAGATTCAAAGAGAGTGAGATGCCAGCTCCTTTCATTCAGTCAGTAGCTTCAAACATTTCTGGTATATGAAAAACATGTTTTTCAATGGCAAAAATCAATGAATATTGTAAATGCACAAACAGTAATAACTCCACATTGCAAGGTGCAATTCTGAAATTTTTTGCTTTTTCCTGCTAATCCTAGCATGATAAAGAAGATTCAAAGAGAGTGAGATGCCAGCTCCTTTCATTCAGTCAGTAGCTTCAAACATTTCTGGTATATGAAAAACATGTTTTTCAATGGCAAAAATCAATGAATATTGTAAATGCACAAACAGTAATATCTCAACATTGCACGGTGCAATTCTGAAATTTTTAGCTTTTTCCTGTTAATCCTAGCATGATAAAGAAGATTCAAAGAGAGTGAGATGCCAGCTCCTTTCATTCAGTCAGTAGCTTCAAACATTTCTGGTATATGAAAAAACGTTTTTCAATGGCAAAAATCAATGAATATTGTAAATGCACAAACAGTAATATCTCCACATTGCAAGGTGCAATTCTGAAATTTTTTGCTTTTTCCTGTTAATCCTAGCATGATAAAGAAGATTCAAAGAGAGTGAGATGCCAGCTCCTTTCATTCAGTCAGTAGCTTCAAACATTTCTGGTATATGAAAAACATGTTTTTCAATGGCAAAAATCAATGAATATTGTAAATGCACAAACAGTAATATCTCCACATTGCAAGGTGCAATTCTGAAATTTTTTGCTTTTTCCTGCTCCTCTTAGCATGATAAAGAAGATTCAAAGAGAGTGAGATGCCAGCTCCTTTCATTCAGTCAGTAGCTTCAATCATTTCTGGACGTTTTTCAATGGCAAAAATCAATGAATATTGTAAATGCACAAACAGTAATTTCTCCGCATTGCAAGGTGCAATTCTGAAATTTTTTGCTTTTTCCTGCTCCTCTTAGCATGGTAAAGACTCAAAGAGAGTGAGATGCCAGCTCCTTTCATTCAGTCAGTAGCTTCAATCATTTCTGGACGTTTTTCAACGGCAAAAATCAATGAATATTGTAGATGCACAAACAGTAATTTCTCCGCATTGCAAGGTGCAATTCTGAAATTTTTTGCTTTTTCCTGCTCCTCTTAGCATGATAAAGAAGATTCAAAGAGACTGAGATGCCAGCTCCTTTCATTCAGTCAGTAGCTTCAATCATTTCTGGACGTTTTTCAATGGCAAAAATCAATGAATATTGTAAATGCACAAACAGTAATTTCTCCGCATTGCAAGGTGCAATTCTGAAATTTTTTGCTTTTTCCTGCTCCTCTTAGCATGATAAAGAAGATTCAGAGTGAGATGCCAGCTCCTTTCATTCAGTCAGTAGCTTCAATCATTTCTGGATGTTTTTCAATGGCAAAAATCAATGAATATTGTAAATGCACAAACAGTAATTTCTCCGCATTGCAAGGTGCAATTCTGAAATTTTTTGCTTTTTCCTGCTCCTCTTAGCATGATAAAGAAGATTCAAAGAGAGTGAGATGCCAGCTCCTTTCATTCAGTCAGTAGCTTCAAACATTTCTGGTATATGAAAAACATGTTTTTCAATGGCAAAAATCAATGAATATTGTAAATGCACAAACAGTAATATCTCCACATTGCACGGTGCAATTCTGAAATTTTTAGCTTTTTCCTGTTAATCCTAGCATGATAAAGAAGATTCAAAGAGAGTGAGATGCCAGCTCCTTTCATTCAGTCAGTAGCTTCAAACATTTCTGGTATATGAAAAACATGTTTTTCAATGGCAAAAATCAATGAATATTGTAAATGCACAAACAGTAATATCTCCACATTGCAAGGTGCAATTCTGAAATTTTTTGCTTTTTCCTGCTAATCCTAGCATGATAAAGAAGATTCAAAGAGAGTGAGATGCCAGCTCCTTTCATTCAGTCAGTAGCTTCAAACATTTCTGGTATATGAAAAACATGTTTTTCAATGGCAAAAATCAATGAATATTGTAAATGCACAAACAGTAATATCTCCACATTGCACGGTGCAATTATGAAATTTTTAGCTTTTTCCTGTTAATCCTAGCATGATAAAGAAGATTCAAAGAGAGTGAGATGCCAGCTCCTTTCATTCAGTCAGTAGCTTCAAACATTTCTGGTATATGAAAAACATGTTTTTCAATGGCAAAAATCAATGAATATTGTAAATGCACAAACAGTAATATCTCCACATTGCAAGGTGCAATTCTGAAATTTTTTGCTTTTTCCTGCTAATCCTAGCATGATAAAGAAGATTCAAAGAGAGTGAGATGCCAGCTCCTTTCATTCAGTCAGTAGCTTCAAACATTTCTGGTATATGAAAAACATGTTTTTCAATGGCAAAAATCAATGAATATTGTAAATGCACAAACAGGAATATCTCAACATTGCACGGTGCAATTCTGAAATTTTTAGCTTTTTCCTGTTAATCCTAGCATGATAAAGAAGATTCAAAGAGAGTGAGATGCCAGCTCCTTTCATTCAGTCAGTAGCCTCAAACATTTCTGGTATATGAAAAACATGTTTTTCAATGGCAAAAATCAATGAATATTGTAAATGCACAAACAGTAATATCTCCACATTGCAAGGTGCAATTCTGAAATTTTTTGCTTTTTCCTGTTAATCCTAGCATGATAAAGAAGATTCAAAGAGAGTGAGATGCCAGCTCCTTTCATTCAGTCAGTAGCTTCAAACATTTCTGGTATATGAAAAACATGTTTTTCAATGGCAAAAATCAATGAATATTGTAAATGCACAAACAGTAATATCTCCACATTGCAAGGTGCAATTCTGAAATTTTTTGCTTTTTCCTGCTAATCCTAGCATGATAAAGAAGATTCAAAGAGAGTGAGATGCCAGCTCCTTTCATTCAGTCAGTAGCTTCAAACATTTCTGGTATATGAAAAACATGTTTTTCAATGGCAAAAATCAATGAATATTGTAAATGCACAAACAGCAATATCTCCACATTGCACGGTGCAATTCTGAAATTTTTAGCTTTTTCCTGTTAATCCTAGCATGATAAAGAAGATTCAAAGAGAGTGAGATGCCAGCTCCTTTCATTCAGTCAGTAGCTTCAAACATTTCTGGTATATGAAAAACATGTTTTTCAATGGCAAAAATCAATGAATATTGTAAATGCACAAACAGTAATATCTCCACATTGCACGGTGCAATTCTGAAATTTTTAGCTTTTTCCTGTTAATCCTAGCATGATAAAGAAGATTCAAAGAGAGTGAGATGCCAGCTCCTTTCATTCAGTCAGTAGCTTCAAACATTTCTGGTATATGAAAAACATGTTTTTCAATGGCAAAAATCAATGAATATTGTAAATGCACAAACAGTAATATCTCCACATTGCAAGGTGCAATTCTGAAATTTTTTGCTTTTTCCTGCTAATCCTAGCATGATAAAGAAGATTCAAAGAGAGTGAGATGCCAGCTCCTTTCATTCAGTCAGTAGCTTCAAACATTTCTGGTATATGAAAAACATGTTTTTCAATGGCAAAAATCAATGAATATTGTAAATGCACAAACAGTAATATCTCCACATTGCACGGTGCAATTATGAAATTTTTAGCTTTTTCCTGTTAATCCTAGCATGATAAAGAAGATTCAAAGAGAGTGAGATGCCAGCTCCTTTCATTCAGTCAGTAGCTTCAAACATTTCTGGTATATGAAAAACATGTTTTTCAATGGCAAAAATCAATGAATATTGTAAATGCACAAACAGTAATAACTCCACATTGCAAGGTGCAATTCTGAAATTTTTTGCTTTTTCCTGCTAATCCTAGCATGATAAAGAAGATTCAAAGAGAGTGAGATGCCAGCTCCTTTCATTCAGTCAGTAGCTTCAAACATTTCTGGTATATGAAAAACATGTTTTTCAATGGCAAAAATCAATGAATATTGTAAATGCACAAACAGTAATATCTCAACATTGCACCGTGCAATTCTGAAATTTTTAGCTTTTTCCTGTTAATCCTAGCATGATAAAGAAGATTCAAAGAGAGTGAGATGCCAGCTCCTTTCATTCAGTCAGTAGCTTCAAACATTTCTGGTATATGAAAAACATGTTTTTCAATGGCAAAAATCAATGAATATTGTAAATGCACAAACAGTAATATCTCCACATTGCACGGTGCAATTCTGAAATTTTTAGCTTTTTCCTGTTAATCCTAGCATGATAAAGAAGATTCAAAGAGAGTGAGATGCCAGCTCCTTTCATTCAGTCAGTAGCTTCAAACATTTCTGGTATATGAAAAACATGTTTTTCAATGGCAAAAATCAATGAATATTGTAAATGCACAAACAGTAATATCTCCACATTGCAAGGTGCAATTCTGAAATTTTTTGCTTTTTCCTGCTAATCCTAGCATGATAAAGAAGATTCAAAGAGAGTGAGATGCCAGCTCCTTTCATTCAGTCAGTAGCTTCAAACATTTCTGGTATATGAAAAACATGTTTTTCAATGGCAAAAATCAATGAATATTGTAAATGCACAAACAGTAATATCTCCACATTGCACGGTGCAATTATGAAATTTTTAGCTTTTTCCTGTTAATCCTAGCATGATAAAGAAGATTCAAAGAGAGTGAGATGCCAGCTCCTTTCATTCAGTCAGTAGCTTCAAACATTTCTGGTATATGAAAAACATGTTTTTCAATGGCAAAAATCAATGAATATTGTAAATGCACAAACAGTAATAACTCCACATTGCAAGGTGCAATTCTGAAATTTTTTGCTTTTTCCTGCTAATCCTAGCATGATAAAGAAGATTCAAAGAGAGTGAGATGCCAGCTCCTTTCATTCAGTCAGTAGCTTCAAACATTTCTGGTATATGAAAAACATGTTTTTCAATGGCAAAAATCAATGAATATTGTAAATGCACAAACAGTAATATCTCAACATTGCACGGTGCAATTCTGAAATTTTTAGCTTTTTCCTGTTAATCCTAGCATGATAAAGAAGATTCAAAGAGAGTGAGATGCCAGCTCCTTTCATTCAGTCAGTAGCTTCAAACATTTCTGGTATATGAAAAACGTTTTTCAATGGCAAAAATCAATGAATATTGTAAATGCACAAACAGTAATATCTCCACATTGCAAGGTGCAATTCTGAAATTTTTTGCTTTTTCCTGTTAATCCTAGCATGATAAAGAAGATTCAAAGAGAGTGAGATGCCAGCTCCTTTCATTCAGTCAGTAGCTTCAAACATTTCTGGTATATGAAAAACATGTTTTTCAATGGCAAAAATCAATGAATATTGTAAATGCACAAACAGTAATATCTCCACATTGCAAGGTGCAATTCTGAAATTTTTTGCTTTTTCCTGCTCCTCTTAGCATGATAAAGAAGATTCAAAGAGAGTGAGATGCCAGCTCCTTTCATTCAGTCAGTAGCTTCAATCATTTCTGGACGTTTTTCAATGGCAAAAATCAATGAATATTGTAAATGCACAAACAGTAATTTCTCCGCATTGCAAGGTGCAATTCTGAAATTTTTTGCTTTTTCCTGCTCCTCTTAGCATGGTAAAGACTCAAAGAGAGTGAGATGCCAGCTCCTTTCATTCAGTCAGTAGCTTCAATCATTTCTGGACGTTTTTCAACGGCAAAAATCAATGAATATTGTAGATGCACAAACAGTAATTTCTCCGCATTGCAAGGTGCAATTCTGAAATTTTTTGCTTTTTCCTGCTCCTCTTAGCATGATAAAGAAGATTCAAAGAGACTGAGATGCCAGCTCCTTTCATTCAGTCAGTAGCTTCAATCATTTCTGGACGTTTTTCAATGGCAAAAATCAATGAATATTGTAAATGCACAAACAGTAATTTCTCCGCATTGCAAGGTGCAATTCTGAAATTTTTTGCTTTTTCCTGCTCCTCTTAGCATGATAAAGAAGATTCAAAGAGAGTGAGATGCCAGCTCCTTTCATTCAGTCAGTAGCTTCAATCATTTCTGGATGTTTTTCAATGGCAAAAATCAATGAATATTGTAAATGCACAAACAGTAATTTCTCCGCATTGCAAGGTGCAATTCTGAAATTTTTTGCTTTTTCCTGCTCCTCTTAGCATGATAAAGAAGATTCAAAGAGAGTGAGATGCCAGCTCCTTTCATTCAGTCAGTAGCTTCAAACATTTCTGGTATATGAAAAACATGTTTTTCAATGGCAAAAATCAATGAATATTGTAAATGCACAAACAGTAATATCTCCACATTGCACGGTGCAATTCTGAAATTTTTAGCTTTTTCCTGTTAATCCTAGCATGATAAAGAAGATTCAAAGAGAGTGAGATGCCAGCTCCTTTCATTCAGTCAGTAGCTTCAAACATTTCTGGTATATGAAAAACATGTTTTTCAATGGCAAAAATCAATGAATATTGTAAATGCACAAACAGTAATATCTCCACATTGCAAGGTGCAATTCTGAAATTTTTTGCTTTTTCCTGCTAATCCTAGCATGATAAAGAAGATTCAAAGAGAGTGAGATGCCAGCTCCTTTCATTCAGTCAGTAGCTTCAAACATTTCTGGTATATGAAAAACATGTTTTTCAATGGCAAAAATCAATGAATATTGTAAATGCACAAACAGTAATATCTCCACATTGCACGGTGCAATTATGAAATTTTTAGCTTTTTCCTGTTAATCCTAGCATGATAAAGAAGATTCAAAGAGAGTGAGATGCCAGCTCCTTTCATTCAGTCAGTAGCTTCAAACATTTCTGGTATATGAAAAACATGTTTTTCAATGGCAAAAATCAATGAATATTGTAAATGCACAAACAGTAATATCTCCACATTGCAAGGTGCAATTCTG
This sequence comes from Phyllobates terribilis, assembly GCF_046119375.1. Taxonomy (NCBI): domain Eukaryota; kingdom Metazoa; phylum Chordata; class Amphibia; order Anura; family Dendrobatidae; genus Phyllobates; species Phyllobates terribilis. The sequence goes on along the minus strand of NW_027365530.1, from coordinate 94,567 downwards.
AAATTTTTTGCTTTTTCCTGCTAATCCTAGCATGATAAAGAAGATTCAAAGAGAGTGAGATGCCAGCTCCTTTCATTCAGTCAGTAGCTTCAAACATTTCTGGTATATGAAAAACATGTTTTTCAATGGCAAAAATCAATGAATATTGTAAATGCACAAACAGGAATATCTCAACATTGCACGGTGCAATTCTGAAATTTTTAGCTTTTTCCTGTTAATCCTAGCATGATAAAGAAGATTCAAAGAGAGTGAGATGCCAGCTCCTTTCATTCAGTCAGTAGCCTCAAACATTTCTGGTATATGAAAAACATGTTTTTCAATGGCAAAAATCAATGAATATTGTAAATGCACAAACAGTAATATCTCCACATTGCAAGGTGCAATTCTGAAATTTTTTGCTTTTTCCTGTTAATCCTAGCATGATAAAGAAGATTCAAAGAGAGTGAGATGCCAGCTCCTTTCATTCAGTCAGTAGCTTCAAACATTTCTGGTATATGAAAAACATGTTTTTCAATGGCAAAAATCAATGAATATTGTAAATGCACAAACAGTAATATCTCCACATTGCAAGGTGCAATTCTGAATTTTTTTGCTTTTTCCTGCTAATCCTAGCATGATAAAGAAGATTCAAAGAGAGTGAGATGCCAGCTCCTTTCATTCAGTCAGTAGCTTCAAACATTTCTGGTATATGAAAAACATGTTTTTCAATGGCAAAAATCAATGAATATTGTAAATGCACAAACAGCAATATCTCCACATTGCACGGTGCAATTCTGAAATTTTTAGCTTTTTCCTGTTAATCCTAGCATGATAAAGAAGATTCAAAGAGAGTGAGATGCCAGCTCCTTTCATTCAGTCAGTAGCTTCAAACATTTCTGGTATATGAAAAACATGTTTTTCAATGGCAAAAATCAATGAATATTGTAAATGCACAAACAGTAATATCTCCACATTGCACGGTGCAATTCTGAAATTTTTAGCTTTTTCCTGTTAATCCTAGCATGATAAAGAAGATTCAAAGAGAGTGAGATGCCAGCTCCTTTCATTCAGTCAGTAGCTTCAAACATTTCTGGTATATGAAAAACATGTTTTTCAATGGCAAAAATCAATGAATATTGTAAATGCACAAACAGTAATATCTCCACATTGCAAGGTGCAATTCTGAAATTTTTTGCTTTTTCCTGCTAATCCTAGCATGATAAAGAAGATTCAAAGAGAGTGAGATGCCAGCTCCTTTCATTCAGTCAGTAGCTTCAAACATTTCTGGTATATGAAAAACATGTTTTTCAATGGCAAAAATCAATGAATATTGTAAATGCACAAACAGTAATATCTCCACATTGCACGGTGCAATTATGAAATTTTTAGCTTTTTCCTGTTAATCCTAGCATGATAAAGAAGATTCAAAGAGAGTGAGATGCCAGCTCCTTTCATTCAGTCAGTAGCTTCAAACATTTCTGGTATATGAAAAACATGTTTTTCAATGGCAAAAATCAATGAATATTGTAAATGCACAAACAGTAATAACTCCACATTGCAAGGTGCAATTCTGAAATTTTTTGCTTTTTCCTGCTAATCCTAGCATGATAAAGAAGATTCAAAGAGAGTGAGATGCCAGCTCCTTTCATTCAGTCAGTAGCTTCAAACATTTCTGGTATATGAAAAACATGTTTTTCAATGGCAAAAATCAATGAATATTGTAAATGCACAAACAGTAATATCTCAACATTGCACGGTGCAATTCTGAAATTTTTAGCTTTTTCCTGTTAATCCTAGCATGATAAAGAAGATTCAAAGAGAGTGAGATGCCAGCTCCTTTCATTCAGTCAGTAGCTTCAAACATTTCTGGTATATGAAAAACATGTTTTTCAATGGCAAAAATCAATGAATATTGTAAATGCACAAACAGTAATATCTCCACATTGCAAGGTGCAATTCTGAAATTTTTTGCTTTTTCCTGCTCCTCTTAGCATGATAAAGAAGATTCAGAGTGAGATGCCAGCTCCTTTCATTCAGTCAGTAGCTTCAATCATTTCTGGACGTTTTTCAATGGCAAAAATCAATGAATATTGTAAATGCACAAACAGTAATTTCTCCGCATTGCAAGGTGCAATTCTGAAATTTTTTGCTTTTTCCTGCTCCTCTTAGCATGGTAAAGACTCAAAGAGAGTGAGATGCCAGCTCCTTTCATTCAGTCAGTAGCTTCAATCATTTCTGGACGTTTTTCAACGGCAAAAATCAATGAATATTGTAGATGCACAAACAGTAATTTCTCCGCATTGCAAGGTGCAATTCTGAAATTTTTTGCTTTTTCCTGCTCCTCTTAGCATGATAAAGAAGATTCAAAGAGACTGAGATGCCAGCTCCTTTCATTCAGTCAGTAGCTTCAATCATTTCTGGACGTTTTTCAATGGCAAAAATCAATGAATATTGTAAATGCACAAACAGTAATTTCTCCGCATTGCAAGGTGCAATTCTGAAATTTTTTGCTTTTTCCTGCTCCTCTTAGCATGATAAAGAAGATTCAAAGAGAGTGAGATGCCAGCTCCTTTCATTCAGTCAGTAGCTTCAATCATTTCTGGATGTTTTTCAATGGCAAAAATCAATGAATATTGTAAATGCACAAACAGTAATTTCTCCGCATTGCAAGGTGCAATTCTGAAATTTTTTGCTTTTTCCTGCTCCTCTTAGCATGATAAAGAAGATTCAAAGAGAGTGAGATGCCAGCTCCTTTCATTCAGTCAGTAGCTTCAAACATTTCTGGTATATGAAAAACATGTTTTTCAATGGCAAAAATCAATGAATATTGTAAATGCACAAACAGTAATTTCTCCGCATTGCAAGGTGCAATTCTGAAATTTTTTGCTTTTTCCTGCTCCTCTTAGCATGATAAAGAAGATTCAAAGAGAGTGAGATGCCAGCTCCTTTCATTCAGTCAGTAGCTTCAATCATTTCTGGTATATGAATAACATGATGTTTTTCAATGGCAAAAATTAATGAATATTGTAAATGCACAAACAGTAATATCTCCGCATTGCAAGGTGCAATTCTGAAATTTTTTGCTTTTTCCTGCTCCTCTTAGCATGATAAAGAAGATTCAAAGAGAGTGAGATGCCAGCTCCTTTCATTCAGTCAGTAGCTTCAATCATTTCTGGACGTTTTTCAATGGCAAAAATCAATGAATATTGTAAATGCACAAACAGTAATTTCTCCGCATTGAAGGTGCAATTCTGAAATTTTTTGCTTTTTCCTGCTCCTCTTAGCATGGTAAAGAAGACTCAAAGAGAGTGAGATGCCAGCTCCTTTCATTCAGTCAGTAGCTTCAATCATTTCTGGACGTTTTTCAACGGCAAAAATCAATGAATATTGTAGATGCACAAACAGTAATTTCTCCGCATTGCAAGGTGCAATTCTGAAATTTTTTGCTTTTTCCTGCTCCTCTTAGCATGATAAAGAAGATTCAAAGAGACTGAGATGCCAGCTCCTTTCATTCAGTCAGTAGCTTCAATCATTTCTGGACGTTTTTCAATGGCAAAAATCAATGAATATTGTAAATGCACAAACAGTAATTTCTCCGCATTGCAAGGTGCAATTCTGAAATTTTTTGCTTTTTCCTGCTCCTCTTAGCATGATAAAGAAGATTCAAAGAGAGTGAGATGCCAGCTCCTTTCATTCAGTCAGTAGCTTCAATCATTTCTGGATGTTTTTCAATGGCAAAAATCAATGAATATTGTAAATGCACAAACAGTAATTTCTCCGCATTGCAAGGTGCAATTCTGAAATTTTTTGCTTTTTCCTGCTCCTCTTAGCATGATAAAGAAGATTCAAAGAGAGTGAGATGCCAGCTCCTTTCATTCAGTCAGTAGCTTCAAACATTTCTGGTATATGAAAAACATGTTTTTCAATGGCAAAAATCAATGAATATTGTAAATGCACAAACAGTAATATCTCCACATTGCACGGTGCAATTCTGAAATTTTTAGCTTTTTCCTGTTAATCCTAGCATGATAAAGAAAATTCAAAGAGAGTGAGATGCCAGCTCCTTTCATTCAGTCAGTAGCTTCAAACATTTCTGGTATATGAAAAACATGTTTTTCAATGGCAAAAATCAATGAATATTGTAAATGCACAAACAGTAATATCTCCACATTGCAAGGTGCAATTCTGAAATTTTTTGCTTTTTCCTGCTAATCCTAGCATGATAAAGAAGATTCAAAGAGAGTGAGATGCCAGCTCCTTTCATTCAGTCAGTAGCTTCAAACATTTCTGGTATATGAAAAACATGTTTTTCAATGGCAAAAATCAATGAATATTGTAAATGCACAAACAGTAATATCTCCACATTGCACGGTGCAATTCTGAAATTTTTAGCTTTTTCCTGTTAATCCTAGCATGATAAAGAAGATTCAAAGAGAGTGAGATGCCAGCTCCTTTCATTCAGTCAGTAGCTTCAAACATTTCTGGTATATGAAAAACATGTTTTTCAATGGCAAAAATCAATGAATATTGTAAATGCACAAACAGTAATATCTCCACATTGCAAGGTGCAATTCTGAAATTTTTTGCTTTTTCCTGCTAATCCTAGCATGATAAAGAAGATTCAAAGAGAGTGAGATGCCAGCTCCTTTCATTCAGTCAGTAGCTTCAAACATTTCTGGTATATGAAAAACATGTTTTTCAATGGCAAAAATCAATGAATATTGTAAATGCACAAACAGTAATATCTCCACATTGCACGGTGCAATTCTGAAATTTTTAGCTTTTTCCTGTTAATCCTAGCATGATAAAGAAGATTCAAAGAGAGTGAGATGCCAGCTCCTTTCATTCAGTCAGTAGCTTCAAACATTTCTGGTATATGAAAAACATGTTTTTCAATGGCAAAAATCAATGAATATTGTAAATGCACAAACAGTAATATCTCCACATTGCAAGGTGCAATTCTGAAATTTTTTGCTTTTTCCTGCTAATCCTAGCATGATAAAGAAGATTCAAAGAGAGTGAGATGCCAGCTCCTTTCATTCAGTCAGTAGCTTCAAACATTTCTGGTATATGAAAAACATGTTTTTCAATGGCAAAAATCAATGAATATTGTAAATGCACAAACAGTAATATCTCCACATTGCACGGTGCAATTCTGAAATTTTTAGCTTTTTCCTGTTAATCCTAGCATGATAAAGAAGATTCAAAGAGAGTGAGATGCCAGCTCCTTTCATTCAGTCAGTAGCTTCAAACATTTCTGGTATATGAAAAACATGTTTTTCAATGGCAAAAATCAATGAATATTGTAAATGCACAAACAGTAATATCTCCACATTGCAAGGTGCAATTCTGAAATTTTTTGCTTTTTCCTGCTAATCCTAGCATGATAAAGAAGATTCAAAGAGAGTGAGATGCCAGCTCCTTTCATTCAGTCAGTAGCTTCAAACATTTCTGGTATATGAAAAACATGTTTTTCAATGGCAAAAATCAATGAATATTGTAAATGCACAAACAGTAATATCTCCACATTGCACGGTGCAATTATGAAATTTTTAGCTTTTTCCTGTTAATCCTAGCATGATAAAGAAGATTCAAAGAGAGTGAGATGCCAGCTCCTTTCATTCAGTCAGTAGCTTCAAACATTTCTGGTATATGAAAAACATGTTTTTCAATGGCAAAAATCAATGAATATTGTAAATGCACAAACAGTAATAACTCCACATTGCAAGGTGCAATTCTGAAATTTTTTGCTTTTTCCTGCTAATCCTAGCATGATAAAGAAGATTCAAAGAGAGTGAGATGCCAGCTCCTTTCATTCAGTCAGTAGCTTCAAACATTTCTGGTATATGAAAAACATGTTTTTCAATGGCAAAAATCAATGAATATTGTAAATGCACAAACAGTAATATCTCAACATTGCACGGTGCAATTCTGAAATTTTTAGCTTTTTCCTGTTAATCCTAGCATGATAAAGAAGATTCAAAGAGAGTGAGATGCCAGCTCCTTTCATTCAGTCAGTAGCTTCAAACATTTCTGGTATATGAAAAACGTTTTTCAATGGCAAAAATCAATGAATATTGTAAATGCACAAACAGTAATATCTCCACATTGCAAGGTGCAATTCTGAAATTTTTTGCTTTTTCCTGTTAATCCTAGCATGATAAAGAAGATTCAAAGAGAGTGAGATGCCAGCTCCTTTCATTCAGTCAGTAGCTTCAAACATTTCTGGTATATGAAAAACATGTTTTTCAATGGCAAAAATCAATGAATATTGTAAATGCACAAACAGTAATATCTCCACATTGCAAGGTGCAATTCTGAAATTTTTTGCTTTTTCCTGCTCCTCTTAGCATGATAAAGAAGATTCAAAGAGAGTGAGATGCCAGCTCCTTTCATTCAGTCAGTAGCTTCAATCATTTCTGGACGTTTTTCAATGGCAAAAATCAATGAATATTGTAAATGCACAAACAGTAATTTCTCCGCATTGCAAGGTGCAATTCTGAAATTTTTTGCTTTTTCCTGCTCCTCTTAGCATGGTAAAGACTCAAAGAGAGTGAGATGCCAGCTCCTTTCATTCAGTCAGTAGCTTCAATCATTTCTGGACGTTTTTCAACGGCAAAAATCAATGAATATTGTAGATGCACAAACAGTAATTTCTCTGCATTGCAAGGTGCAATTCTGAAATTTTTTGCTTTTTCCTGCTCCTCTTAGCATGATAAAGAAGATTCAAAGAGACTGAGATGCCAGCTCCTTTCATTCAGTCAGTAGCTTCAATCATTTCTGGACGTTTTTCAATGGCAAAAATCAATGAATATTGTAAATGCACAAACAGTAATTTCTCCGCATTGCAAGGTGCAATTCTGAAATTTTTTGCTTTTTCCTGCTCCTCTTAGCATGATAAAGAAGATTCAAAGAGAGTGAGATGCCAGCTCCTTTCATTCAGTCAGTAGCTTCAATCATTTCTGGATGTTTTTCAATGGCAAAAATCAATGAATATTGTAAATGCACAAACAGTAATTTCTCCGCATTGCAAGGTGCAATTCTGAAATTTTTTGCTTTTTCCTGCTCCTCTTAGCATGATAAAGAAGATTCAAAGAGAGTGAGATGCCAGCTCCTTTCATTCAGTCAGTAGCTTCAAACATTTCTGGTATATGAAAAACATGTTTTTCAATGGCAAAAATCAATGAATATTGTAAATGCACAAACAGTAATATCTCCACATTGCACGGTGCAATTCTGAAATTTTTAGCTTTTTTCTGTTAATCCTAGCATGATAAAGAAGATTCAAAGAGAGTGAGATGCCAGCTCCTTTCATTCAGTCAGTAGCTTCAAACATTTCTGGTATATGAAAAACATGTTTTTCAATGGCAAAAATCAATGAATATTGTAAATGCACAAACAGTAATATCTCCACATTGCAAGGTGCAATTCTGAAATTTTTTGCTTTTTCCTGCTAATCCTAGCATGATAAAGAAGATTCAAAGAGAGTGAGATGCCAGCTCCTTTCATTCAGTCAGTAGCTTCAAACATTTCTGGTATATGAAAAACATGTTTTTCAATGGCAAAAATCAATGAATATTGTAAATGCACAAACAGTAATATCTCCACATTGCACGGTGCAATTATGAAATTTTTAGCTTTTTCCTGTTAATCCTAGCATGATAAAGAAGATTCAAAGAGAGTGAGATGCCAGCTCCTTTCATTCAGTCAGTAGCTTCAAACATTTCTGGTATATGAAAAACATGTTTTTCAATGGCAAAAATCAATGAATATTGTAAATGCACAAACAGTAATATCTCCACATTGCAAGGTGCAATTCTGAAATTTTTTGCTTTTTCCTGCTAATCCTAGCATGATAAAGAAGATTCAAAGAGAGTGAGATGCCAGCTCCTTTCATTCAGTCAGTAGCTTCAAACATTTCTGGTATATGAAAAACATGTTTTTCAATGGCAAAAATCAATGAATATTGTAAATGCACAAACAGGAATATGTCAACATTGCACGGTGCAATTCTGAAATTTTTAGCTTTTTCCTGTTAATCCTAGCATGATAAAGAAGATTCAAAGAGAGTGAGATGCCAGCTCCTTTCATTCAGTCAGTAGCCTCAAACATTTCTGGTATATGAAAAACATGTTTTTCAATGGCAAAAATCAATGAATATTGTAAATGCACAAACAGTAATATCTCCACATTGCAAGGTGCAATTCTGAAATTTTTTGCTTTTTCCTGTTAATCCTAGCATGATAAAGAAGATTCAAAGAGAGTGAGATGCCAGCTCCTTTCATTCAGTCAGTAGCTTCAAACATTTCTGGTATATGAAAAACATGTTTTTCAATGGCAAAAATCAATGAATATTGTAAATGCACAAACAGTAATATCTCCACATTGCAAGGTGCAATTCTGAAATTTTTTGCTTTTTCCTGCTAATCCTAGCATGATAAAGAAGATTCAAAGAGAGTGAGATGCCAGCTCCTTTCATTCAGTCAGTAGCTTCAAACATTTCTGGTATATGAAAAACATGTTTTTCAATGGCAAAAATCAATGAATATTGTAAATGCACAAACAGCAATATCTCCACATTGCACGGTGCAATTCTGAAATTTTTAGCTTTTTCCTGTTAATCCTAGCATGATAAAGAAGATTCAAAGAGAGTGAGATGCCAGCTCCTTTCATTCAGTCAGTAGCTTCAAACATTTCTGGTATATGAAAAACATGTTTTTCAATGGCAAAAATCAATGAATATTGTAAATGCACAAACAGTAATATCTCCACATTGCACGGTGCAATTCTGAAATTTTTAGCTTTTTCCTGTTAATCCTAGCATGATAAAGAAGATTCAAAGAGAGTGAGATGCCAGCTCCTTTCATTCAGTCAGTAGCTTCAAACATTTCTGGTATATGAAAAACATGTTTTTCAATGGCAAAAATCAATGAATATTGTAAATGCACAAACAGTAATATCTCCACATTGCAAGGTGCAATTCTGAAATTTTTTGCTTTTTCCTGCTAATCCTAGCATGATAAAGAAGATTCAAAGAGAGTGAGATGCCAGCTCCTTTCATTCAGTCAGTAGCTTCAAACATTTCTGGTATATGAAAAACATGTTTTTCAATGGCAAAAATCAATGAATATTGTAAATGCACAAACAGTAATATCTCCACATTGCACGGTGCAATTATGAAATTTTTAGCTTTTTCCTGTTAATCCTAGCATGATAAAGAAGATTCAAAGAGAGTGAGATGCCAGCTCCTTTCATTCAGTCAGTAGCTTCAAACATTTCTGGTATATGAAAAACATGTTTTTCAATGGCAAAAATCAATGAATATTGTAAATGCACAAACAGTAATAACTCCACATTGCAAGGTGCAATTCTGAAATTTTTTGCTTTTTCCTGCTAATCCTAGCATGATAAAGAAGATTCAAAGAGAGTGAGATGCCAGCTCCTTTCATTCAGTCAGTAGCTTCAAACATTTCTGGTATATGAAAAACATGTTTTTCAATGGCAAAAATCAATGAATATTGTAAATGCACAAACAGTAATATCTCAACATTGCACGGTGCAATTCTGAAATTTTTAGCTTTTTCCTGTTAATCCTAGCATGATAAAGAAGATTCAAAGAGAGTGAGATGCCAGCTCCTTTCATTCAGTCAGTAGCTTCAAACATTTCTGGTATATGAAAAACGTTTTTCAATGGCAAAAATCAATGAATATTGTAAATGCACAAACAGTAATATCTCCACATTGCAAGGTGCAATTCTGAAATTTTTTGCTTTTTCCTGTTAATCCTAGCATGATAAAGAAGATTCAAAGAGAGTGAGATGCCAGCTCCTTTCATTCAGTCAGTAGCTTCAAACATTTCTGGTATATGAAAAACATGTTTTTCAATGGCAAAAATCAATGAATATTGTAAATGCACAAACAGTAATATCTCCACATTGCAAGGTGCAATTCTGAAATTTTTTGCTTTTTCCTGCTCCTCTTAGCATGATAAAGAAGATTCAAAGAGAGTGAGATGCCAGCTCCTTTCATTCAGTCAGTAGCTTCAATCATTTCTGGACGTTTTTCAATGGCAAAAATCAATGAATATTGTAAATGCACAAACAGTAATTTCTCCGCATTGCAAGGTGCAATTCTGAAATTTTTTGCTTTTTCCTGCTCCTCTTAGCATGGTAAAGACTCAAAGAGAGTGAGATGCCAGCTCCTTTCATTCAGTCAGTAGCTTCAATCATTTCTGGACGTTTTTCAACGGCAAAAATCAATGAATATTGTAGATGCACAAACAGTAATTTCTCCGCATTGCAAGGTGCAATTCTGAAATTTTTTGCTTTTTCCTGCTCCTCTTAGCATGATAAAGAAGATTCAAAGAGACTGAGATGCCAGCTCCTTTCATTCAGTCAGTAGCTTCAATCATTTCTGGACGTTTTTCAATGGCAAAAATCAATGAATATTGTAAATGCACAAACAGTAATTTCTCCGCATTGCAAGGTGCAATTCTGAAATTTTTTGCTTTTTCCTGCTCCTCTTAGCATGATAAAGAATATTCAAAGAGAGTGAGATGCCAGCTCCTTTCATTCAGTCAGTAGCTTCAATCATTTCTGGATGTTTTTCAATGGCAAAAATCAATGAATATTGTAAATGCACAAACAGTAATTTCTCCGCATTGCAAGGTGCAATTCTGAAATTTTTTGCTTTTTCCTGCTCCTCTTAGCATGATAAAGAAGATTCAAAGAGAGTGAGATGCCAGCTCCTTTCATTCAGTCAGTAGCTTCAAACATTTCTGGTATATGAAAAACATGTTTTTCAATGGCAAAAATCAATGAATATTGTAAATGCACAAACAGTAATATCTCCACATTGCACGGTGCAATTCTGAAATTTTTAGCTTTTTCCTGTTAATCCTAGCATGATAAAGAAGATTCAAAGAGAGTGAGATGCCAGCTCCTTTCATTCAGTCAGTAGCTTCAAACATTTCTGGTATATGAAAAACATGTTTTTCAATGGCAAAAATCAATGAATATTGTAAATGCACAAACAGTAATATCTCCACATTGCAAGGTGCAATTCTGAAATTTTTTGCTTTTTCCTGCTAATCCTAGCATGATAAAGAAGATTCAAAGAGAGTGAGATGCCAGCTCCTTTCATTCAGTCAGTAGCTTCAAACATTTCTGGTATATGAAAAACATGTTTTTCAATGGCAAAAATCAATGAATATTGTAAATGCACAAACAGTAATATCTCCACATTGCACGGTGCAATTATGAAATTTTTAGCTTTTTCCTGTTAATCCTAGCATGATAAAGAAGATTCAAAGAGAGTGAGATGCCAGCTCCTTTCATTCAGTCAGTAGCTTCAAACATTTCTGGTATATGAAAAACATGTTTTTCAATGGCAAAAATCAATGAATATTGTAAATGCACAAACAGTAATATCTCCACATTGCAAGGTGCAATTCTGAAATTTTTTGCTTTTTCCTGCTAATCCTAGCATGATAAAGAAGATTCAAAGAGAGTGAGATGCCAGCTCCTTTCATTCAGTCAGTAGCTTCAAACATTTCTGGTATATGAAAAACATGTTTTTCAATGGCAAAAATCAATGAATATTGTAAATGCACAAACAGTAATATCTCAACATTGCACGGTGCAATTCTGAAATTTTTAGCTTTTTCCTGTTAATCCTAGCATGATAAAGAAGATTCAAAGAGAGTGAGATGCCAGCTCCTTTCATTCAGTCAGTAGCCTCAAACATTTCTGGTATATGAAAAACATGTTTTTCAATGGCAAAAATCAATGAATATTGTAAATGCACAAACAGTAATATCTCCACATTGCAAGGTGCAATTCTGAAATTTTTTGCTTTTTCCTGTTAATCCTAGCATGATAAAGAAGATTCAAAGAGAGTGAGATGCCAGCTCCTTTCATTCAGTCAGTAGCTTCAAACATTTCTGGTATATGAAAAACATGTTTTTCAATGGCAAAAATCAATGAATATTGTAAATGCACAAACAGTAATATCTCCACATTGCAAGGTGCAATTCTGAAATTTTTTGCTTTTTCCTGCTAATCCTAGCATGATAAAGAAGATTCAAAGAGAGTGAGATGCCAGCTCCTTTCATTCAGTCAGTAGCTTCAAACATTTCTGGTATATGAAAAACATGTTTTTCAATGGCAAAAATCAATGAATATTGTAAATGCACAAACAGTAATATCTCCACATTGCACGGTGCAATTCTGAAATTTTTAGCTTTTTCCTGTTAATCCTAGCATGATAAAGAAGATTCAAAGAGAGTGAGATGCCAGCTCCTTTCATTCAGTCAGTAGCTTCAAACATTTCTGGTATATGAAAAACATGTTTTTCAATGGCAAAAATCAATGAATATTGTAAATGCACAAACAGTAATATCTCCACATTGCAAGGTGCAATTCTGAAATTTTTTGCTTTTTCCTGCTAATCCTAGCATGATAAAGAAGATTCAAAGAGAGTGAGATGCCAGCTCCTTTCATTCAGTCAGTAGCTTCAAACATTTCTGGTATATGAAAAACATGTTTTTCAATGGCAAAAATCAATGAATATTGTAAATGCACAAACAGTAATATCTCCACATTGCACGGTGCAATTATGAAATTTTTAGCTTTTTCCTGTTAATCCTAGCATGATAAAGAAGATTCAAAGAGAGTGAGATGCCAGCTCCTTTCATTCAGTCAGTAGCTTCAAACATTTCTGGTATATGAAAAACATGTTTTTCAATGGCAAAAATCAATGAATATTGTAAATGCACAAACAGTAATATCTCCACATTGCACGGTGCAATTCTGAAATTTTTAGCTTTTTCCTGTTAATCCTAGCATGATAAAGAAGATTCAAAGAGAGTGAGATGTCAGCTCCTTTCATTCAGTCAGTAGCTTCAAACATTTCTGGTATATGAAAAACATGTTTTTCAATGGCAAAAATCAATGAATATTGTAAATGCACAAACAGTAATATCTCCACATTGCAAGGTGCAATTCTGAAATTTTTTGCTTTTTCCTGCTAATCCTAGCATGATAAAGAAGATTCAAAGAGAGTGAGATGCCAGCTCCTTTCATTCAGTCAGTAGCTTCAAACATTTCTGGTATATGAAAAACATGTTTTTCAATGGCAAAAATCAATGAATATTGTAAATGCACAAACAGTAATATCTCCACATTGCACGGTGCAATTCTGAAATTTTTAGCTTTTTCCTGTTAATCCTAGCATGATAAAGAAGATTCAAAGAGAGTGAGATGCCAGCTCCTTTCATTCAGTCAGTAGCTTCAAACATTTCTGGTATATGAAAAACATGTTTTTCAATGGCAAAAATCAATGAATATTGTAAATGCACAAACAGTAATATCTCCACATTGCAAGGTGCAATTCTGAAATTTTTTGCTTTTTCCTGCTAATCCTAGCATGATAAAGAAGATTCAAAGAGAGTGAGATGCCAGCTCCTTTCATTCAGTCAGTAGCTTCAAACATTTCTGGTATATGAAAAACATGTTTTTCAATGGCAAAAATCAATGAATATTGTAAATGCACAAACAGTAATATCTCCACATTGCACGGTGCAATTCTGAAATTTTTAGCTTTTTCCTGTTAATCCTAGCATGATAAAGAAGATTCAAAGAGAGTGAGATGCCAGCTCCTTTCATTCAGTCAGTAGCTTCAAACATTTCTGGTATATGAAAAACATGTTTTTCAATGGCAAAAATCAATGAATATTGTAAATGCACAAACAGTAATATCTCCACATTGCAAGGTGCAATTCTGAAATTTTTTGCTTTTTCCTGCTAATCCTAGCATGATAAAGAAGATTCAAAGAGAGTGAGATGCCAGCTCCTTTCATTCAGTCAGTAGCTTCAAACATTTCTGGTATATGAATAACATGATGTTTTTCAATGGCAAAAATCAATGAATATTGTAAATGCACAAACAGTAATTTCTCCGCATTGCAAGGTGCAATTCTGAAATTTTTGCTTTTTCCTGCTCCTCTTAGCATGATAAAGAAGATTCAAAGAGAGTGAGATGCCAGCTCCTTTCATTCAGTCAGTAGCTTCAATCATTTCTGGACGTTTTTCAATGGCAAAAATCAATGAATATTGTAAATGCACAAACAGTAATTTCTCCGCATTGCAAGGTGCAATTCTGAAATTTTTTGCTTTTTCCTGCTCCTCTTAGCATGATAAAGAAGATTCAAAGAGAGTGAGATGCCAGCTCCTTTCATTCAGTCAGTAGCTTCAATCATTTCTGGTATATGAATAACATGATGTTTTTCAATGGCAAAAATTAATGAATATTGAAAATGCACAAACAGTAATATCTCCGCATTGCAAGGTGCAATTCTGAAATTTTTTGCTTTTTCCTGCTCCTCTTAGCATGATAAAGAAGATTCAAAGAGAGTGAGATGCCAGCTCCTTTCATTCAGTCAGTAGCTTCAATCATTTCTGGACGTTTTTCAATGGCAAAAATCAATGAATATTGTAAATGCACAAACAGTAATTTCTCCGCATTGAAGGTGCAATTCTGAAATTTTTTGCTTTTTCCTGCTCCTCTTAGCATGATAAAGAAGATTCAAAGAGAGTGAGATGCCAGCTCCTTTCATTCAGTCAGTAGCTTCAAACATTTCTGGTATATGAATAACATGATGTTTTTCAATGGCAAAAATCAATGAATATTGTAAATGCACAAACAGTAATTTCTCCGCATTGCAAGGTGCAATTCTGAAATTTTTTGCTTTTTCCTGCTCCTCTTAGCATGATAAAGAAGATTCAGAGAGTGAGATGAGAGCTCCTTTCATTCAGTCAGTAGCTTCAATCATTTCTGGACGTTTTTCAATGGCAAAAATCAATGAATATTGTAAATGCACAAACAGTAATTTCTCCGCATTGCAAGGTGCAATTCTGAAATGTTTTGCTTTTTCCTGCTCCTCTTAGCATGATAAAGAAGATTCAGAGAGTGAGATGCCAGCTCCTTTCATTCAGTCAGTAGCTTCAATCATTTCTGGACGTTTTTCAATGGCAAAAATCAATGAATATTGTAAATGCACAAACAGTAATTTCTCCGCATTGCAAGGTGCAATTCTGAAATTTTTTGCTTTTTCCTGCTCCTCTTAGCATGATAAAGAAGATTCAAAGAGAGTGATATGCCAGCTCCTTTCATTCAGTCAGTAGCTTCAATCATTTCTGGTATATGAATAACATGATGTTTTTCAATGGCAAAAATCAATGAATATTGTAAATGCACAAACAGTAATTTCTCCGCATTGCAAGGTGCAATTCTGAAATTTTTTGCTTTT
Source organism: Phyllobates terribilis (assembly GCF_046119375.1). Taxonomy (NCBI): domain Eukaryota; kingdom Metazoa; phylum Chordata; class Amphibia; order Anura; family Dendrobatidae; genus Phyllobates; species Phyllobates terribilis. Next base: position 79,281 of record NW_027365530.1, on the reverse strand, counting down.
TCCTGCTCCTCTTAGCATGATAAAGAAGATTCAAAGAGAGTGAGATGCCAGCTCCTTTCATTCAGTCAGTAGCTTCAATCATTTCTGGACGTTTTTCAATGGCAAAAATCAATGAATATTGTAAATGCACAAACAGTAATTTCTCCGCATTGCAAGGTGCAATTCTGAAATTTTTTGCTTTTTCCTGCTCCTCTTAGTATGATAAAGAAGATTCAAAGAGAGTGAGATGCCAGCTCCTTTCATTCAGTCAGTAGCTTCAAACATTTCTGGTATATGAATAACATGATGTTTTTCAATGGCAAAAATCAATGAATATTGTAAATGCACAAACAGTAATTTCTCCGCATTGCAAAGTGCAATTCTGAAATTTTTTGCTTTTTCCTGCTCCTCTTAGCATGATAAAGAAGATTCAAAGAGAGTGAGATGCCAGCTCCTTTCATTCAGTCAGTAGCTTCAATCATTTCTGGTATATGAATAACATGATGTTTTTCAATGGCAAAAATTAATGAATATTGTAAATGCACAAACAGTAATATCTCCGCATTGCAAGGTGCAATTCTGAAATTTTTTGCTTTTTCCTGCTCCTCTTAGCATGATAAAGAAGATTCAAAGAGAGTGAGATGCCAGCTCCTTTCATTCAGTCAGTAGCTTCAAACATTTCTGGTATATGAATAACATGATGTTTTTCAATGGCAAAAATCAATGAATATTGTAAATGCACAAACAGTAATTTCTCCGCATTGCAAGGTGCAATTCTGAAATTTTTTGCTTTTTCCTGCTCCTCTTAGCATGATAAAGAAGATTCAAAGAGAGTGAGATGAGAGCTCCTTTCATTCAGTCAGTAGCTTCAATCATTTCTGGACGTTTTTCAATGGCAAAAATCAATGAATATTGTAAATGCACAAACAGTAATTTCTCCGCATTGCAAGGTGCAATTCTGAAATGTTTTGCTTTTTCCTGCTCCTCTTAGCATGATAAAGAAGATTCAGAGAGTGAGATGCCAGCTCCTTTCATTCAGTCAGTAGCTTCAATCATTTCTGGACGTTTTTCAATGGCAAAAATCAATGAATATTGTAAATGCACAAACAGTAATTTCTCCGCATTGCAAGGTGCAATTCTGAAATTTTTTGCTTTTTCCTGCTCCTCTTAGCATGATAAAGAAGATTCAAAGAGAGTGATATGCCAGCTCCTTTCATTCAGTCAGTAGCTTCAATCATTTCTGGTATATGAATAACATGATGTTTTTCAATGGCAAAAATCAATGAATATTGTAAATGCACAAACAGTAATTTCTCCGCATTGCAAGGTGCAATTCTGAAATTTTTTGCTTTTTCCTGCTCCTCTTAGCATGATAAAGAAGATTCAAAGAGAGTGAGATGCCAGCTCCTTTCATTCAGTCAGTAGCTTCAATCATTTCTGGACGTTTTTCAATGGCAAAAATCAATGAATATTGTAAATGCACAAACAGTAATTTCTCCGCATTGCAAGGTGCAATTCTGAAATTTTTTGCTTTTTCCTGCTCCTCTTAGCATGGTAAAGAAGACTCAAAGAGAGTGAGATGCCAGCTCCTTTCATTCAGTCAGTAGCTTCAATCATTTCTGGACGTTTTTCAACGGCAAAAATCAATGAATATTGTAGATGCACAAACAGTAATTTCTCCGCATTGCAAGGTGCAATTCTGAAATTTTTTGCTTTTTCCTGCTCCTCTTAGCATGATAAAGAAGATTCAAAGAGACTGAGATGCCAGCTCCTTTCATTCAGTCAGTAGCTTCAATCATTTCTGGACGTTTTTCAATGGCAAAAATCAATGAATATTGTAAATGCACAAACAGTAATTTCTCCGCATTGCAAGGTGCAATTCTGAAATTTTTTGCTTTTTCCTGCTCCTCTTAGCATGATAAAGAAGATTCAAAGAGAGTGAGATGCCAGCTCCTTTCATTCAGTCAGTAGCTTCAATCATTTCTGGATGTTTTTCAATGGCAAAAATCAATGAATATTGTAAATGCACAAACAGTAATTTCTCCGCATTGCAAGGTGCAATTCTGAAATTTTTTGCTTTTTCCTGCTCCTCTTAGCATGATAAAGAAGATTCAAAGAGAGTGAGATGCCAGCTCCTTTCATTCAGTCAGTAGCTTCAAACATTTCTGGTATATGAATAACATGATGTTTTTCAATGGCAAAAATCAATGAATATTGTAAATGCACAAACAGTAATTTCTCCGCATTGCAAGGTGCAATTCTGAAATTTTTTGCTTTTTCCTGCTCCTCTTAGCATGATAAAGAAGATTCAAAGAGAGTGAGATGAGAGCTCCTTTCATTCAGTCAGTAGCTTCAATCATTTCTGGACGTTTTTCAATGGCAAAAATCAATGAATATTGTAAATGCACAAACAGTAATTTCTCCGCATTGCAAGGTGCAATTCTGAAATGTTTTGCTTTTTCCTGCTCCTCTTAGCATGATAAAGAAGATTCAGAGAGTGAGATGCCAGCTCCTTTCATTCAGTCAGTAGCTTCAATCATTTCTGGACGTTTTTCAATGGCAAAAATCAATGAATATTGTAAATGCACAAACAGTAATTTCTCCGCATTGCAAGGTGCAATTCTGAAATTTTTTGCTTTTTCCTGCTCCTCTTAGCATGATAAAGAAGATTCAAAGAGAGTGATATGCCAGCTCCTTTCATTCAGTCAGTAGCTTCAATCATTTCTGGTATATGAATAACATGATGTTTTTCAATGGCAAAAATCAATGAATATTGTAAATGCACAAACAGTAATTTCTCCGCATTGCAAGGTGCAATTCTGAAATTTTTTGCTTTTTCCTGCTCCTCTTAGCATGATAAAGAAGATTCAAAGAGAGTGAGATGCCAGCTCCTTTCATTCAGTCAGTAGCTTCAATCATTTCTGGACGTTTTTCAATGGCAAAAATCAATGAATATTGTAAATGCACAAACAGTAATTTCTCCGCATTGAAGGTGCAATTCTGAAATTTTTTGCTTTTTCCTGCTCCTCTTAGCATGATAAAGAAGATTCAAAGAGAGTGAGATGCCAGCTCCTTTCATTCAGTCAGTAGCTTCAAACATTTCTGGTATATGAATAACATGATGTTTTTCAATGGCAAAAATCAATGAATATTGTAAATGCACAAACAGTAATTTCTCCGCATTGCAAGGTGCAATTCTGAAATTTTTTGCTTTTTCCTGCTCCTCTTAGCATGATAAAGAAGATTCAGAGAGTGAGATGAGAGCTCCTTTCATTCAGTCAGTAGCTTCAATCATTTCTGGACGTTTTTCAATGGCAAAAATCAATGAATATTGTAAATGCACAAACAGTAATTTCTCCGCATTGCAAGGTGCAATTCTGAAATTTTTTGCTTTTTCCTGCTCCTCTTAGCATGATAAAGAAGATTCAAAGAGAGTGATATGCCAGCTCCTTTCATTCAGTCAGTAGCTTCAATCATTTCTGGTATATGAATAACATGATGTTTTTCAATGGCAAAAATCAATGAATATTGTAAATGCACAAACAGTAATTTCTCCGCATTGCAAGGTGCAATTCTGAAATTTTTTGCTTTTTCCTGCTCCTCTTAGCATGATAAAGAAGATTCAAAGAGAGTGAGATGCCAGCTCCTTTCATTCAGTCAGTAGCTTCAATCATTTCTGGACGTTTTTCAATGGCAAAAATCAATGAATATTGTAAATGCACAAACAGTAATTTCTCCGCATTGCAAGGTGCAATTCTGAAATTTTTTGCTTTTTCCTGCTCCTCTTAGTATGATAAAGAAGATTCAAAGAGAGTGAGATGCCAGCTCCTTTCATTCAGTCAGTAGCTTCAAACATTTCTGGTATATGAATAACATGATGTTTTTCAATGGCAAAAATCAATGAATATTGTAAATGCACAAACAGTAATTTCTCCGCATTGCAAGGTGCAATTCTGAAATTTTTTGCTTTTTCCTGCTCCTCTTAGCATGATAAAGAAGATTCAAAGAGAGTGAGATGCCAGCTCCTTTCATTCAGTCAGTAGCTTCAATCATTTCTGGTATATGAATAACATGATGTTTTTCAATGGCAAAAATTAATGAATATTGTAAATGCACAAACAGTAATATCTCCGCATTGCAAGGTGCAATTCTGAAATTTTTTGCTTTTTCCTGCTCCTCTTAGCATGATAAAGAAGATTCAAAGAGAGTGAGATGCCAGCTCCTTTCATTCAGTCAGTAGCTTCAAACATTTCTGGTATATGAATAACATGATGTTTTTCAATGGCAAAAATCAATGAATATTGTAAATGCACAAACAGTAATTTCTCCGCATTGCAAGGTGCAATTCTGAAATTTTTTGCTTTTTCCTGCTCCTCTTAGCATGATAAAGAAGATTCAAAGAGAGTGAGATGAGAGCTCCTTTCATTCAGTCAGTAGCTTCAATCATTTCTGGACGTTTTTCAATGGCAAAAATCAATGAATATTGTAAATGCACAAACAGTAATTTCTCCGCATTGCAAGGTGCAATTCTGAAATGTTTTGCTTTTTCCTGCTCCTCTTAGCATGATAAAGAAGATTCAGAGAGTGAGATGCCAGCTCCTTTCATTCAGTCAGTAGCTTCAATCATTTCTGGACGTTTTTCAATGGCAAAAATCAATGAATATTGTAAATGCACAAACAGTAATTTCTCCGCATTGCAAGGTGCAATTCTGAAATTTTTTGCTTTTTCCTGCTCCTCTTAGCATGATAAAGAAGATTCAAAGAGAGTGATATGCCAGCTCCTTTCATTCAGTCAGTAGCTTCAATCATTTCTGGTATATGAATAACATGATGTTTTTCAATGGCAAAAATCAATGAATATTGTAAATGCACAAACAGTAATTTCTCCGCATTGCAAGGTGCAATTCTGAAATTTTTTGCTTTTTCCTGCTCCTCTTAGCATGATAAAGAAGATTCAAAGAGAGTGAGATGCCAGCTCCTTTCATTCAGTCAGTAGCTTCAATCATTTCTGGACGTTTTTCAATGGCAAAAATCAATGAATATTGTAAATGCACAAACAGTAATTTCTCCGCATTGCAAGGTGCAATTCTGAAATTTTTTGCTTTTTCCTGCTCCTCTTAGCATGGTAAAGAAGACTCAAAGAGAGTGAGATGCCAGCTCCTTTCATTCAGTCAGTAGCTTCAATCATTTCTGGACGTTTTTCAACGGCAAAAATCAATGAATATTGTAGATGCACAAACAGTAATTTCTCCGCATTGCAAGGTGCAATTCTGAAATTTTTTGCTTTTTCCTGCTCCTCTTAGCATGATAAAGAAGATTCAAAGAGACTGAGATGCCAGCTCCTTTCATTCAGTCAGTAGCTTCAATCATTTCTGGACGTTTTTCAATGGCAAAAATCAATGAATATTGTAAATGCACAAACAGTAATTTCTCCGCATTGCAAGGTGCAATTCTGAAATTTTTTGCTTTTTCCTGCTCCTCTTAGCATGATAAAGAAGATTCAAAGAGAGTGAGATGCCAGCTCCTTTCATTCAGTCAGTAGCTTCAATCATTTCTGGATGTTTTTCAATGGCAAAAATCAATGAATATTGTAAATGCACAAACAGTAATTTCTCCGCATTGCAAGGTGCAATTCTGAAATTTTTTGCTTTTTCCTGCTCCTCTTAGCATGATAAAGAAGATTCAAAGAGAGTGAGATGCCAGCTCCTTTCATTCAGTCAGTAGCTTCAAACATTTCTGGTATATGAATAACATGATGTTTTTCAATGGCAAAAATCAATGAATATTGTAAATGCACAAACAGTAATTTCTCCGCATTGCAAGGTGCAATTCTGAAATTTTTTGCTTTTTCCTGCTCCTCTTAGCATGATAAAGAAGATTCAAAGAGAGTGAGATGAGAGCTCCTTTCATTCAGTCAGTAGCTTCAATCATTTCTGGACGTTTTTCAATGGCAAAAATCAATGAATATTGTAAATGCACAAACAGTAATTTCTCCGCATTGCAAGGTGCAATTCTGAAATGTTTTGCTTTTTCCTGCTCCTCTTAGCATGATAAAGAAGATTCAGAGAGTGAGATGCCAGCTCCTTTCATTCAGTCAGTAGCTTCAATCATTTCTGGACGTTTTTCAATGGCAAAAATCAATGAATATTGTAAATGCACAAACAGTAATTTCTCCGCATTGCAAGGTGCAATTCTGAAATTTTTTGCTTTTTCCTGCTCCTCTTAGCATGATAAAGAAGATTCAAAGAGAGTGATATGCCAGCTCCTTTCATTCAGTCAGTAGCTTCAATCATTTCTGGTATATGAATAACATGATGTTTTTCAATGGCAAAAATCAATGAATATTGTAAATGCACAAACAGTAATTTCTCCGCATTGCAAGGTGCAATTCTGAAATTTTTTGCTTTTTCCTGCTCCTCTTAGCATGATAAAGAAGATTCAAAGAGAGTGAGATGCCAGCTCCTTTCATTCAGTCAGTAGCTTCAATCATTTCTGGACGTTTTTCAATGGCAAAAATCAATGAATATTGTAAATGCACAAACAGTAATTTCTCCGCATTGCAAGGTGCAATTCTGAAATTTTTTGCTTTTTCCTGCTCCTCTTAGCATGGTAAAGAAGACTCAAAGAGAGTGAGATGCCAGCTCCTTTCATTCAGTCAGTAGCTTCAATCATTTCTGGACGTTTTTCAACGGCAAAAATCAATGAATATTGTAGATGCACAAACAGTAATTTCTCCGCATTGCAAGGTGCAATTCTGAAATTTTTTGCTTTTTCCTGCTCCTCTTAGCATGATAAAGAAGATTCAAAGAGACTGAGATGCCAGCTCCTTTCATTCAGTCAGTAGCTTCAATCATTTCTGGACGTTTTTCAATGGCAAAAATCAATGAATATTGTAAATGCACAAACAGTAATTTCTCCGCATTGCAAGGTGCAATTCTGAAATTTTTTGCTTTTTCCTGCTCCTCTTAGCATGATAAAGAAGATTCAAAGAGAGTGAGATGCCAGCTCCTTTCATTCAGTCAGTAGCTTCAATCATTTCTGGATGTTTTTCAATGGCAAAAATCAATGAATATTGTAAATGCACAAACAGTAATTTCTCCGCATTGCAAGGTGCAATTCTGAAATTTTTTGCTTTTTCCTGCTCCTCTTAGCATGATAAAGAAGATTCAAAGAGAGTGAGATGCCAGCTCCTTTCATTCAGTCAGTAGCTTCAAACATTTCTGGTATATGAAAAACATGTTTTTCAATGGCAAAAATCAATGAATATTGTAAATGCACAAACAGTAATATCTCCACATTGCACGGTGCAATTATGAAATTTTTAGCTTTTTCCTGTTAATCCTAGCATGATAAAGAAGATTCAAAGAGAGTGAGATGCCAGCTCCTTTCATTCAGTCAGTAGCTTCAAACATTTCTGGTATATGAAAAACATGTTTTTCAATGGCAAAAATCAATGAATATTGTAAATGCACAAACAGTAATAACTCCACATTGCAAGGTGCAATTCTGAAATTTTTTGCTTTTTCCTGCTAATCCTAGCATGATAAAGAAGATTCAAATAGAGTGAGATGCCAGCTCCTTTCATTCAGTCAGTAGCTTCAAACATTTCTGGTATATGAAAAACATGTTTTTCAATGGCAAAAATCAATGAATATTGTAAATGCACAAACAGTAATATCTCAACATTGCACGGTGCAATTCTGAAATTTTTAGCTTTTTCCTGTTAATCCTAGCATGATAAAGAAGATTCAAAGAGAGTGAGATGCCAGCTCCTTTCATTCAGTCAGTAGCTTCAAACATTTCTGGTATATGAAAAACGTTTTTCAATGGCAAAAATCAATGAATATTGTAAATGCACAAACAGTAATATCTCCACATTGCAAGGTGCAATTCTGAAATTTTTTGCTTTTTCCTGTTAATCCTAGCATGATAAAGAAGATTCAAAGAGAGTGAGATGCCAGCTCCTTTCATTCAGTCAGTAGCTTCAAACATTTCTGGTATATGAAAAACATGTTTTTCAATGGCAAAAATCAATGAATATTGTAAATGCACAAACAGTAATATCTCCACATTGCAAGGTGCAATTCTGAAATTTTTTGCTTTTTCCTGCTCCTCTTAGCATGATAAAGAAGATTCAAAGAGAGTGAGATGCCAGCTCCTTTCATTCAGTCAGTAGCTTCAATCATTTCTGGACGTTTTTCAATGGCAAAAATCAATGAATATTGTAAATGCACAAACAGTAATTTCTCCGCATTGCAAGGTGCAATTCTGAAATTTTTTGCTTTTTCCTGCTCCTCTTAGCATGGTAAAGAAGACTCAAAGAGAGTGAGATGCCAGCTCCTTTCATTCAGTCAGTAGCTTCAATCATTTCTGGACGTTTTTCAACGGCAAAAATCAATGAATATTGTAGATGCACAAACAGTAATTTCTCCGCATTGCAAGGTGCAATTCTGAAATTTTTTGCTTTTTCCTGCTCCTCTTAGCATGATAAAGAAGATTCAAAGAGACTGAGATGCCAGCTCCTTTCATTCAGTCAGTAGCTTCAATCATTTCTGGACGTTTTTCAATGGCAAAAATCAATGAATATTGTAAATGCACAAACAGTAATTTCTCCGCATTGCAAGGTGCAATTCTGAAATTTTTTGCTTTTTCCTGCTCCTCTTAGCATGATAAAGAAGATTCAAAGAGAGTGAGATGCCAGCTCCTTTCATTCAGTCAGTAGCTTCAATCATTTCTGGATGTTTTTCAATGGCAAAAATCAATGAATATTGTAAATGCACAAACAGTAATTTCTCCGCATTGCAAGGTGCAATTCTGAAATTTTTTGCTTTTTCCTGCTCCTCTTAGCATGATAAAGAAGATTCAAAGAGAGTGAGATGCCAGCTCCTTTCATTCAGTCAGTAGCTTCAAACATTTCTGGTATATGAAAAACATGTTTTTCAATGGCAAAAATCAATGAATATTGTAAATGCACAAACAGTAATATCTCCACATTGCACGGTGCAATTCTGAAATTTTTAGCTTTTTCCTGTTAATCCTAGCATGATAAAGAAGATTCAAAGAGAGTGAGATGCCAGCTCCTTTCATTCAGTCAGTAGCTTCAAACATTTCTGGTATATGAAAAACATGTTTTTCAATGGCAAAAATCAATGAATATTGTAAATGCACAAACAGTAATATCTCCACATTGCAAGGTGCAATTCTGAAATTTTTTGCTTTTTCCTGCTAATCCTAGCATGATAAAGAAGATTCAAAGAGAGTGAGATGCCAGCTCCTTTCATTCAGTCAGTAGCTTCAAACATTTCTGGTATATGAAAAACATGTTTTTCAATGGCAAAAATCAATGAATATTGTAAATGCACAAACAGTAATATCTCCACATTGCACGGTGCAATTATGAAATTTTTAGCTTTTTCCTGTTAATCCTAGCATGATAAAGAAGATTCAAAGAGAGTGAGATGCCAGCTCCTTTCATTCAGTCAGTAGCTTCAAACATTTCTGGTATATGAAAAACATGTTTTTCAATGGCAAAAATCAATGAATATTGTAAATGCACAAACAGTAATATCTCCACATTGCAAGGTGCAATTCTGAAATTTTTTGCTTTTTCCTGCTAATCCTAGCATGATAAAGAAGATTCAAAGAGAGTGAGATGCCAGCTCCTTTCATTCAGTCAGTAGCTTCAAACATTTCTGGTATATGAAAAACATGTTTTTCAATGGCAAAAATCAATGAATATTGTAAATGCACAAACAGTAATATCTCAACATTGCACGGTGCAATTCTGAAATTTTTAGCTTTTTCCTGTTAATCCTAGCATGATAAAGAAGATTCAAAGAGAGTGAGATGCCAGCTCCTTTCATTCAGTCAGTAGCTTCAATCATTTCTGGACGTTTTTCAATGGCAAAAATCAATGAATATTGTAAATGCACAAACAGTAATTTCTCCGCATTGAAGGTGCAATTCTGAAATTTTTTGCTTTTTCCTGCTCCTCTTAGCATGATAAAGAAGATTCAAAGAGAGTGAGATGCCAGCTCCTTTCATTCAGTCAGTAGCTTCAAACATTTCTGGTATATGAATAACATGATGTTTTTCAATGGCAAAAATCAATGAATATTGTAAATGCACAAACAGTAATTTCTCCGCATTGCAAGGTGCAATTCTGAAATTTTTTGCTTTTTCCTGCTCCTCTTAGCATGATAAAGAAGATTCAGAGAGTGAGATGAGAGCTCCTTTCATTCAGTCAGTAGCTTCAATCATTTCTGGACGTTTTTCAATGGCAAAAATCAATGAATATTGTAAATGCACAAACAGTAATTTCTCCGCATTGCAAGGTGCAATTCTGAAATGTTTTGCTTTTTCCTGCTCCTCTTAGCATGATAAAGAAGATTCAGAGAGTGAGATGCCAGCTCCTTTCATTCAGTCAGTAGCTTCAATCATTTCTGGACGTTTTTCAATGGCAAAAATCAATGAATATTGTAAATGCACAAACAGTAATTTCTCCGCATTGCAAGGTGCAATTCTGAAATTTTTTGCTTTTTCCTGCTCCTCTTAGCATGATAAAGAAGATTCAAAGAGAGTGATATGCCAGCTCCTTTCATTCAGTCAGTAGCTTCAATCATTTCTGGTATATGAATAACATGATGTTTTTCAATGGCAAAAATCAATGAATATTGTAAATGCACAAACAGTAATTTCTCCGCATTGCAAGGTGCAATTCTGAAATTTTTTGCTTTTTCCTGCTCCTCTTAGCATGATAAAGAAGATTCAAAGAGAGTGAGATGCCAGCTCCTTTCATTCAGTCAGTAGCTTCAATCATTTCTGGACGTTTTTCAATGGCAAAAATCAATGAATATTGTAAATGCACAAACAGTAATTTCTCCGCATTGCAAGGTGCAATTCTGAAATTTTTTGCTTTTTCCTGCTCCTCTTAGTATGATAAAGAAGATTCAAAGAGAGTGAGATGCCAGCTCCTTTCATTCAGTCAGTAGCTTCAAACATTTCTGGTATATGAATAACATGATGTTTTTCAATGGCAAAAATCAATGAATATTGTAAATGCACAAACAGTAATTTCTCCGCATTGCAAGGTGCAATTCTGAAATTTTTTGCTTTTTCCTGCTCCTCTTAGCATGATAAAGAAGATTCAAAGAGAGTGAGATGCCAGCTCCTTTCATTCAGTCAGTAGCTTCAATCATTTCTGGTATATGAATAACATGATGTTTTTCAATGGCAAAAATTAATGAATATTGTAAATGCACAAACAGTAATATCTCCGCATTGCAAGGTGCAATTCTGAAATTTTTTGCTTTTTCCTGCTCCTCTTAGCATGATAAAGAAGATTCAAAGAGAGTGAGATGCCAGCTCCTTTCATTCAGTCAGTAGCTTCAATCATTTCTGGACGTTTTTCAATGGCAAAAATCAATGAATATTGTAAATGCACAAACAGTAATTTCTCCGCATTGAAGGTGCAATTCTGAAATTTTTTGCTTTTTCCTGCTCCTCTTAGCATGATAAAGAAGATTCAAAGAGAGTGAGATGCCAGCTCCTTTCATTCAGTCAGTAGCTTCAAACATTTCTGGTATATGAATAACATGATGTTTTTCAATGGCAAAAATCAATGAATATTGTAAATGCACAAACAGTAATTTCTCCGCATTGCAAGGTGCAATTCTGAAATTTTTTGCTTTTTCCTGCTCCTCTTAGCATGATAAAGAAGATTCAAAGAGAGTGAGATGAGAGCTCCTTTCATTCAGTCAGTAGCTTCAATCATTTCTGGACGTTTTTCAATGGCAAAAATCAATGAATATTGTAAATGCACAAACAGTAATTTCTCCGCATTGCAAGGTGCAATTCTGAAATGTTTTGCTTTTTCCTGCTCCTCTTAGCATGATAAAGAAGATTCAGAGAGTGAGATGCCAGCTCCTTTCATTCAGTCAGTAGCTTCAATCATTTCTGGACGTTTTTCAATGGCAAAAATCAATGAATATTGTAAATGCACAAACAGTAATTTCTCCGCATTGCAAGGTGCAATTCTGAAATTTTTTGCTTTTTCCTGCTCCTCTTAGCATGATAAAGAAGATTCAAAGAGAGTGATATGCCAGCTCCTTTCATTCAGTCAGTAGCTTCAATCATTTCTGGTATATGAATAACATGATGTTTTTCAATGGCAAAAATCAATGAATATTGTAAATGCACAAACAGTAATTTCTCCGCATTGCAAGGTGCAATTCTGAAATTTTTTGCTTTTTCCTGCTCCTCTTAGCATGATAAAGAAGATTCAAAGAGAGTGAGATGCCAGCTCCTTTCATTCAGTCAGTAGCTTCAATCATTTCTGGACGTTTTTCAATGGCAAAAATCAATGAATATTGTAAATGCACAAACAGTAATTTCTCCGCATTGCAAGGTGCAATTCTGAAATTTTTTGCTTTTTCCTGCTCCTCTTAGCATGGTAAAGAAGACTCAAAGAGAGTGAGATGCCAGCTCCTTTCATTCAGTCAGTAGCTTCAATCATTTCTGGACGTTTTTCAACGGCAAAAATCAATGAATATTGTAGATGCACAAACAGTAATTTCTCCGCATTGCAAGGTGCAATTCTGAAATTTTTTGCTTTTTCCTGCTCCTCTTAGCATGATAAAGAAGATTCAAAGAGACTGAGATGCCAGCTCCTTTCATTCAGTCAGTAGCTTCAATCATTTCTGGACGTTTTTCAATGGCAAAAATCAATGAATATTGTAAATGCACAAACAGTAATTTCTCCGCATTGCAAGGTGCAATTCTGAAATTTTTTGCTTTTTCCTGCTCCTCTTAGCATGATAAAGAAGATTCAAAGAGAGTGAGATGCCAGCTCCTTTCATTCAGTCAGTAGCTTCAATCATTTCTGGATGTTTTTCAATGGCAAAAATCAATGAATATTGTAAATGCACAAACAGTAATTTCTCCGCATTGCAAGGTGCAATTCTGAAATTTTTTGCTTTTTCCTGCTCCTCTTAGCATGATAAAGAAGATTCAAAGAGAGTGAGATGCCAGCTCCTTTCATTCAGTCAGTAGCTTCAAACATTTCTGGTATATGAAAAACATGTTTTTCAATGGCAAAAATCAATGAATATTGTAAATGCACAAACAGTAATATCTCCACATTGCACGGTGCAATTATGAAATTTTTAGCTTTTTCCTGTTAATCCTAGCATGATAAAGAAGATTCAAAGAGAGTGAGATGCCAGCTCCTTTCATTCAGTCAGTAGCTTCAAACATTTCTGGTATATGAAAAACATGTTTTTCAATGGCAAAAATCAATGAATATTGTAAATGCACAAACAGTAATAACTCCACATTGCAAGGTGCAATTCTGAAATTTTTTGCTTTTTCCTGCTAATCCTAGCATGATAAAGAAGATTCAAAGAGAGTGAGATGCCAGCTCCTTTCATTCAGTCAGTAGCTTCAAACATTTCTGGTATATGAAAAACATGTTTTTCAATGGCAAAAATCAATGAATATTGTAAATGCACAAACAGTAATATCTCAACATTGCACGGTGCAATTCTGAAATTTTTAGCTTTTTCCTGTTAATCCTAGCATGATAAAGAAGATTCAAAGAGAGTGAGATGCCAGCTCCTTTCATTCAGTCAGTAGCTTCAAACATTTCTGGTATATGAAAAACGTTTTTCAATGGCAAAAATCAATGAATATTGTAAATGCACAAACAGTAATATCTCCACATTGCAAGGTGCAATTCTGAAATTTTTTGCTTTTTCCTGTTAATCCTAGCATGATAAAGAAGATTCAAAGAGAGTGAGATGCCAGCTCCTTTCATTCAGTCAGTAGCTTCAAACATTTCTGGTATATGAAAAACATGTTTTTCAATGGCAAAAATCAATGAATATTGTAAATGCACAAACAGTAATATCTCCACATTGCAAGGTGCAATTCTGAAATTTTTTGCTTTTTCCTGCTCCTCTTAGCATGATAAAGAAGATTCAAAGAGAGTGAGATGCCAGCTCCTTTCATTCAGTCAGTAGCTTCAATCATTTCTGGACGTTTTTCAATGGCAAAAATCAATGAATATTGTAAATGCACAAACAGTAATTTCTCCGCATTGCAAGGTGCAATTCTGAAATTTTTTGCTTTTTCCTGCTCCTCTTAGCATGGTAAAGAAGACTCAAAGAGAGTGAGATGCCAGCTCCTTTCATTCAGTCAGTAGCTTCAATCATTTCTGGACGTTTTTCAACGGCAAAAATCAATGAATATTGTAGATGCACAAACAGTAATTTCTCCGCATTGCAAGGTGCAATTCTGAAATTTTTTGCTTTTTCCTGCTCCTCTTAGCATGATAAAGAAGATTCAAAGAGACTGAGATGCCAGCTCCTTTCATTCAGTCAGTAGCTTCAATCATTTCTGGATGTTTTTCAATGGCAAAAATCAATGAATATTGTAAATGCACAAACAGTAATTTCTCCGCATTGCAAGGTGCAATTCTGAAATTTTTTGCTTTTTCCTGCTCCTCTTAGCATGATAAAGAAGATTCAAAGAGAGTGAGATGCCAGCTCCTTTCATTCAGTCAGTAGCTTCAAACATTTCTGGTATATGAAAAACATGTTTTTCAATGGCAAAAATCAATGAATATTGTAAATGCACAAACAGTAATATCTCCACATTGCACGGTGCAATTCTGAAATTTTTAGCTTTTTCCTGTTAATCCTAGCATGATAAAGAAGATTCAAAGAGAGTGAGATGCCAGCTCCTTTCATTCAGTCAGTAGCTTCAAACATTTCTGGTATATGAAAAACATGTTTTTCAATGGCAAAAATCAATGAATATTGTAAATGCACAAACAGTAATATCTCCACATTGCAAGGTGCAATTCTGAAATTTTTTGCTTTTTCCTGCTAATCCTAGCATGATAAAGAAGATTCAAAGAGAGTGAGATGCCAGCTCCTTTCATTCAGTCAGTAGCTTCAAACATTTCTGGTATATGAAAAACATGTTTTTCAATGGCAAAAATCAATGAATATTGTAAATGCACAAACAGTAATATCTCCACATTGCACGGTGCAATTATGAAATTTTTAGCTTTTTCCTGTTAATCCTAGCATGATAAAGAAGATTCAAAGAGAGTGAGATGCCAGCTCCTTTCATTCAGTCAGTAGCTTCAAACATTTCTGGTATATGAAAAACATGTTTTTCAATGGCAAAAATCAATGAATATTGTAAATGCACAAACAGTAATATCTCCACATTGCAAGGTGCAATTCTGAAATTTTTTGCTTTTTCCTGTTAATCCTAGCATGATAAAGAAGATTCAAAGAGAGTGAGATGCCAGCTCCTTTCATTCAGTCAGTAGCCTCAAACATTTCTGGTATATGAAAAACATGTTTTTCAATGGCAAAAATCAATGAATATTGTAAATGCACAAACAGTAATATCTCCACATTGCAAGGTGCAATTCTGAAATTTTTTGCTTTTTCCTGTTAATCCTAGCATGATAAAGAAGATTCAAAGAGAGTGAGATGCCAGCTCCTTTCATTCAGTCAGTAGCTTCAAACATTTCTGGTATATGAAAAACATGTTTTTCAATGGCAAAAATCAATGAATATTGTAAATGCACAAACAGTAATATCTCCACATTGCAAGGTGCAATTCTGAAATTTTTTGCTTTTTCCTGCTAATCCTAGCATGATAAAGAAGATTCAAAGAGAGTGAGATGCCAGCTCCTTTCATTCAGTCAGTAGCTTCAAACATTTCTGGTATATGAAAAACATGTTTTTCAATGGCAAAAATCAATGAATATTGTAAATGCACAAACAGTAATATCTCCACATTGCACGGTGCAATTCTGAAATTTTTAGCTTTTTCCTGTTAATCCTAGCATGATAAAGAAGATTCAAAGAGAGTGAGATGCCAGCTCCTTTCATTCAGTCAGTAGCTTCAAACATTTCTGGTATATGAAAAACATGTTTTTCAATGGCAAAAATCAATGAATATTGTAAATGCACAAACAGTAATATCTCCACATTGCAAGGTGCAATTCTGAAATTTTTTGCTTTTTCCTGCTAATCCTAGCATGATAAAGAAGATTCAAAGAGAGTGAGATGCCAGCTCCTTTCATTCAGTCAGTAGCTTCAAACATTTCTGGTATATGAAAAACATGTTTTTCAATGGCAAAAATCAATGAATATTGTAAATGCACAAACAGTAATATCTCCACATTGCACGGTGCAATTATGAAATTTTTAGCTTTTTCCTGTTAATCCTAGCATGATAAAGAAGATTCAAAGAGAGTGAGATGCCAGCTCCTTTCATTCAGTCAGTAGCTTCAAACATTTCTGGTATATGAAAAACATGTTTTTCAATGGCAAAAATCAATGAATATTGTAAATGCACAAACAGTAATATCTCCACATTGCACGGTGCAATTCTGAAATTTTTAGCTTTTTCCTGTTAATCCTAGCATGATAAAGAAGATTCAAAGAGAGTGAGATGCCAGCTCCTTTCATTCAGTCAGTAGCTTCAAACATTTCTGGTATATGAAAAACATGTTTTTCAATGGCAAAAATCAATGAATATTGTAAATGCACAAACAGTAATATCTCCACATTGCAAGGTGCAATTCTGAAATTTTTTGCTTTTTCCTGCTAATCCTAGCATGATAAAGAAGATTCAAAGAGAGTGAGATGCCAGCTCCTTTCATTCAGTCAGTAGCTTCAAACATTTCTGGTATATGAAAAACATGTTTTTCAATGGCAAAAATCAATGAATATTGTAAATGCACAAACAGTAATATCTCCACATTGCACGGTGCAATTCTGAAATTTTTAGCTTTTTCCTGTTAATCCTAGCATGATAAAGAAGATTCAAAGAGAGTGAGATGCCAGCTCCTTTCATTCAGTCAGTAGCTTCAAACATTTCTGGTATATGAAAAACATGTTTTTCAATGGCAAAAATCAATGAATATTGTAAATGCACAAACAGTAATATCTCCACATTGCAAGGTGCAATTCTGAAATTTTTTGCTTTTTCCTGCTAATCCTAGCATGATAAAGAAGATTCAAAGAGAGTGAGATGCCAGCTCCTTTCATTCAGTCAGTAGCTTCAAACATTTCTGGTATATGAAAAACGTTTTTCAATGGCAAAAATCAATGAATATTGTAAATGCACAAACAGTAATATCTCCACATTGCACGGTGCAATTCTGAAATTTTTAGCTTTTTCCTGTTAATCCTAGCATGATAAAGAAGATTCAAAGAGAGTGAGATGCCAGCTCCTTTCATTCAGTCAGTAGCTTCAAACATTTCTGGTATATGAAAAACATGTTTTTCAATGGCAAAAATCAATGAATATTGTAAATGCACAAACAGTAATATCTCCACATTGCAAGGTGCAATTCTGAAATTTTTTGCTTTTTCCTGCTAATCCTAGCATGATAAAGAAGATTCAAAGAGAGTGAGATGCCAGCTCCTTTCATTCAGTCAGTAGCTTCAAACATTTCTGGTATATGAATAACATGATGTTTTTCAATGGCAAAAATCAATGAATATTGTAAATGCACAAACAGTAATTTCTCCGCATTGCAAGGTGCAATTCTGAAATGTTTTGCTTTTTCCTGCTCCTCTTAGCATGATAAAGAAGATTCAAAGAGAGTGAGATGCCAGCTCCTTTCATTCAGTCAGTAGCTTCAATCATTTCTGGACGTTTTTCAATGGCAAAAATCAATGAATATTGTAAATGCACAAACAGTAATTTCTCCGCATTGCAAGGTGCAATTCTGAAATTTTTTGCTTTTTCCTGCTCCTCTTAGTATGATAAAGAAGATTCAAAGAGAGTGAGATGCCAGCTCCTTTCATTCAGTCAGTAGCTTCAAACATTTCTGGTATATGAATAACATGATGTTTTTCAATGGCAAAAATCAATGAATATTGTAAATGCACAAACAGTAATTTCTCCGCATTGCAAGGTGCAATTCTGAAATTTTTTGCTTTTTCCTGCTCCTCTTAGCATGATAAAGAAGATTCAAAGAGAGTGAGATGCCAGCTCCTTTCATTCAGTCAGTAGCTTCAATCATTTCTGGTATATGAATAACATGATGTTTTTCAATGGCAAAAATTAATGAATATTGTAAATGCACAAACAGTAATATCTCCGCATTGCAAGGTGCAATTCTGAAATTTTTTGCTTTTTCCTGCTCCTCTTAGCATGATAAAGAAGATTCAAAGAGAGTGAGATGCCAGCTCCTTTCATTCAGTCAGTAGCTTCAATCATTTCTGGACGTTTTTCAATGGCAAAAATCAATGAATATTGTAAATGCACAAACAGTAATTTCTCCGCATTGAAGGTGCAATTCTGAAATTTTTTGCTTTTTCCTGCTCCTCTTAGCATGGTAAAGAAGACTCAAAGAGAGTGAGATGCCAGCTCCTTTCATTCAGTCAGTAGCTTCAATCATTTCTGGACGTTTTTCAACGGCAAAAATCAATGAATATTGTAGATGCACAAACAGTAATTTCTCCGCATTGCAAGGTGCAATTCTGAAATTTTTTGCTTTTTCCTGCTCCTCTTAGCATGATAAAGAAGATTCAAAGAGACTGAGATGCCAGCTCCTTTCATTCAGTCAGTAGCTTCAATCATTTCTGGACGTTTTTCAATGGCAAAAATCAATGAATATTGTAATTGCACAAACAGTAATTTCTCCGCATTGCAAGGTGCAATTCTGAAATTTTTTGCTTTTTCCTGCTCCTCTTAGCATGATAAAGAAGATTCAAAGAGAGTGAGATGCCAGCTCCTTTCATTCAGTCAGTAGCTTCAATCATTTCTGGATGTTTTTCAATGGCAAAAATCAATGAATATTGTAAATGCACAAACAGTAATTTCTCCGCATTGCAAGGTGCAATTCTGAAATTTTTTGCTTTTTCCTGCTCCTCTTAGCATGATAAAGAAGATTCAAAGAGAGTGAGATGCCAGCTCCTTTCATTCAGTCAGTAGCTTCAAACATTTCTGGTATATGAAAAACATGTTTTTCAATGGCAAAAATCAATGAATATTGTAAATGCACAAACAGTAATATCTCCACATTGCACGGTGCAATTCTGAAATTTTTAGCTTTTTCCTGTTAATCCTAGCATGATAAAGAAAATTCAAAGAGAGTGAGATGCCAGCTCCTTTCATTCAGTCAGTAGCTTCAAACATTTCTGGTATATGAAAAACATGTTTTTCAATGGCAAAAATCAATGAATATTGTAAATGCACAAACAGTAATATCTCCACATTGCAAGGTGCAATTCTGAAATTTTTTGCTTTTTCCTGCTAATCCTAGCATGATAAAGAAGATTCAAAGAGAGTGAGATGCCAGCTCCTTTCATTCAGTCAGTAGCTTCAAACATTTCTGGTATATGAAAAACATGTTTTTCAATGGCAAAAATCAATGAATATTGTAAATGCACAAACAGTAATATCTCCACATTGCACGGTGCAATTATGAAATTTTTAGCTTTTTCCTGTTAATCCTAGCATGATAAAGAAGATTCAAAGAGAGTGAGATGCCAGCTCCTTTCATTCAGTCAGTAGCTTCAAACATTTCTGGTATATGAAAAACATGTTTTTCAATGGCAAAAATCAATGAATATTGTAAATGCACAAACAGTAATATCTCCACATTGCAAGGTGCAATTCTGAAATTTTTTGCTTTTTCCTGCTAATCCTAGCATGATAAAGAAGATTCAAAGAGAGTGAGATGCCAGCTCCTTTCATTCAGTCAGTAGCTTCAAACATTTCTGGTATATGAAAAACATGTTTTTCAATGGCAAAAATCAATGAATATTGTAAATGCACAAACAGTAATATCTCAACATTGCACGGTGCAATTCTGAAATTTTTAGCTTTTTCCTGTTAATCCTAGCATGATAAAGAAGATTCAAAGAGAGTGAGATGCCAGCTCCTTTCATTCAGTCAGTAGCCTCAAACATTTCTGGTATATGAAAAACATGTTTTTCAATGGCAAAAATCAATGAATATTGTAAATGCACAAACAGTAATATCTCCACATTGCAAGGTGCAATGCTGAAATTTTTTGCTTTTTCCTGTTAATCCTAGCATGATAAAGAAGATTCAAAGAGAGTGAGATGCCAGCTCCTTTCATTCAGTCAGTAGCTTCAAACATTTCTGGTATATGAAAAACATGTTTTTCAATGGCAAAAATCAATGAATATTGTAAATGCACAAACAGTAATATCTCCACATTGCAAGGTGCAATTCTGAAATTTTTTGCTTTTTCCTGCTAATCCTAGCATGTTAAAGAAGATTCAAAGAGAGTGAGATCCCAGCTCCTTTCATTCAGTCAGTAGCTTCAAACATTTCTGGTATATGAAAAACATGTTTTTCAATGGCAAAAATCAATGAATATTGTAAATGCACAAACAGTAATATCTCCACATTGCACGGTGCAATTCTGAAATTTTTAGCTTTTTCCTGTTAATCCTAGCATGATAAAGAAGATTCAAAGAGAGTGAGATGCCAGCTCCTTTCATTCAGTCAGTAGCTTCAAACATTTCTGGTATATGAAAAACATGTTTTTCAATGGCAAAAATCAATGAATATTGTAAATGCACAAACAGTAATATCTCCACATTGCAAGGTGCAATTCTGAAATTTTTTGCTTTTTCCTGCTAATCCTAGCATGATAAAGAAGATTCAAAGAGAGTGAGATGCCAGCTCCTTTCATTCAGTCAGTAGCTTCAAACATTTCTGGTATATGAAAAACATGTTTTTCAATGGCAAAAATCAATGAATATTGTAAATGCACAAACAGTAATATCTCCACATTGCACGGTGCAATTATGAAATTTTTAGCTTTTTCCTGTTAATCCTAGCATGATAAAGAAGATTCAAAGAGAGTGAGATGCCAGCTCCTTTCATTCAGTCAGTAGCTTCAAACATTTCTGGTATATGAAAAACATGTTTTTCAATGGCAAAAATCAATGAATATTGTAAATGCACAAACAGTAATATCTCCACATTGCACGGTGCAATTCTGAAATTTTTAGCTTTTTCCTGTTAATCCTAGCATGATAAAGAAGATTCAAAGAGAGTGAGATGCCAGCTCCTTTCATTCAGTCAGTAGCTTCAAACATTTCTGGTATATGAAAAACATGTTTTTCAATGGCAAAAATCAATGAATATTGTAAATGCACAAACAGTAATATCTCCACATTGCAAGGTGCAATTCTGAAATTTTTTGCTTTTTCCTGCTAATCCTAGCATGATAAAGAAGATTCAAAGAGAGTGAGATGCCAGCTCCTTTCATTCAGTCAGTAGCTTCAAACATTTCTGGTATATGAAAAACATGTTTTTCAATGGCAAAAATCAATGAATATTGTAAATGCACAAACAGTAATATCTCCACATTGCACGGTGCAATTCTGAAATTTTTAGCTTTTTCCTGTTAATCCTAGCATGATAAAGAAGATTCAAAGAGAGTGAGATGCCAGCTCCTTTCATTCAGTCAGTAGCTTCAAACATTTCTGGTATATGAAAAACATGTTTTTCAATGGCAAAAATCAATGAATATTGTAAATGCACAAACAGTAATTTCTCCGCATTGCAAGGTGCAATTCTGAAATTTTTGCTTTTTCCTGCTCCTCTTAGCATGATAAAGAAGATTCAAAGAGAGTGAGATGCCAGCTCCTTTCATTCAGTCAGTAGCTTCAATCATTTCTGGACGTTTTTCAATGGCAAAAATCAATGAATATTGTAAATGCACAAACAGTAATTTCTCCGCATTGCAAGGTGCAATTCTGAAATTTTTTGCTTTTTCCTGCTCCTCTTAGCATGATAAAGAAGATTCAAAGAGAGTGAGATGCCAGCTCCTTTCATTCAGTCAGTAGCTTCAATCATTTCTGGACGTTTTTCAATGGCAAAAATCAATGAATATTGTAAATGCACAAACAGTAATTTCTCCGCATTGCAAGGTGCAATTCTGAAATTTTTTGCTTTTTCCTGCTCCTCTTAGTATGATAAAGAAGATTCAAAGAGAGTGAGATGCCAGCTCCTTTCATTCAGTCAGTAGCTTCAAACATTTCTGGTATATGAATAACATGATGTTTTTCAATGGCAAAAATCAATGAATATTGTAAATGCACAAACAGTAATTTCTCCGCATTGCAAGGTGCAATTCTGAAATTTTTTGCTTTTTCCTGCTCCTCTTAGCATGATAAAGAAGATTCAAAGAGAGTGAGATGCCAGCTCCTTTCATTCAGTCAGTAGCTTCAATCATTTCTGGTATATGAATAACATGATGTTTTTCAATGGCAAAAATTAATGAATATTGTAAATGCACAAACAGTAATATCTCCGCATTGCAAGGTGCAATTCTGAAATTTTTTGCTTTTTCCTGCTCCTCTTAGCATGATAAAGAAGATTCAAAGAGAGTGAGATGCCAGCTCCTTTCATTCAGTCAGTAGCTTCAATCATTTCTGGACGTTTTTCAATGGCAAAAATCAATGAATATTGTAAATGCACAAACAGTAATTTCTCCGCATTGAAGGTGCAATTCTGAAATTTTTTGCTTTTTCCTGCTCCTCTTAGCATGATAAAGAAGATTCAAAGAGAGTGAGATGCCAGCTCCTTTCATTCAGTCAGTAGCTTCAAACATTTCTGGTATATGAATAACATGATGTTTTTCAATGGCAAAAATCAATGAATATTGTAAATGCACAAACAGTAATTTCTCCGCATTGCAAGGTGCAATTCTGAAATTTTTTGCTTTTTCCTGCTCCTCTTAGCATGATAAAGAAGATTCAGAGAGTGAGATGAGAGCTCCTTTCATTCAGTCAGTAGCTTCAATCATTTCTGGACGTTTTTCAATGGCAAAAATCAATGAATATTGTAAATGCACAAACAGTAATTTCTCCGCATTGCAAGGTGCAATTCTGAAATGTTTTGCTTTTTCCTGCTCCTCTTAGCATGATAAAGAAGATTCAGAGAGTGAGATGCCAGCTCCTTTCATTCAGTCAGTAGCTTCAATCATTTCTGGACGTTTTTCAATGGCAAAAATCAATGAATATTGTAAATGCACAAACAGTAATTTCTCCGCATTGCAAGGTGCAATTCTGAAATTTTTTGCTTTTTCCTGCTCCTCTTAGCATGATAAAGAAGATTCAAAGAGAGTGATATGCCAGCTCCTTTCATTCAGTCAGTAGCTTCAATCATTTCTGGTATATGAATAACATGATGTTTTTCAATGGCAAAAATCAATGAATATTGTAAATGCACAAACAGTAATTTCTCCGCATTGCAAGGTGCAATTCTGAAATTTTTTGCTTTTTCCTGCTCCTCTTAGCATGATAAAGAAGATTCAAAGAGTGAGATGCCGGCTCCTTTCATTCAGTCAGTAGCTTCAATCATTTCTGGACGTTTTTCAATGGCAAAAATCAATGAATATTGTAAATGCACAAACAGTAATTTCTCCGCATTGCAAGGTGCAATTCTGAAATTTTTTGCTTTTTCCTGCTCCTCTTAGTATGATAAAGAAGATTCAAAGAGAGTGAGATGCCAGCTCCTTTCATTCAGTCAGTAGCTTCAAACATTTCTGGTATATGAATAACATGATGTTTTTCAATGGCAAAAATCAATGAATATTGTAAATGCACAAACAGTAATTTCTCCGCATTGCAAGGTGCAATTCTGAAATTTTTTGCTTTTTCCTGCTCCTCTTAGCATGATAAAGAAGATTCAAAGAGAGTGAGATGCCAGCTCCTTTCATTCAGTCAGTAGCTTCAATCATTTCTGGTATATGAATAACATGATGTTTTTCAATGGCAAAAATTAATGAATATTGTAAATGCACAAACAGTAATATCTCCGCATTGCAAGGTGCAATTCTGAAATTTTTTGCTTTTTCCTGCTCCTCTTAGCATGATAAAGAAGATTCAAAGAGAGTGAGATGCCAGCTCCTTTCATTCAGTCAGTAGCTTCAATCATTTCTGGACGTTTTTCAATGGCAAAAATCAATGAATATTGTAAATGCACAAACAGTAATTTCTCCGCATTGAAGGTGCAATTCTGAAATTTTTTGCTTTTTCCTGCTCCTCTTAGCATGATAAAGAAGATTCAAAGAGAGTGAGATGCCAGCTCCTTTCATTCAGTCAGTAGCTTCAAACATTTCTGGTATATGAATAACATGATGTTTTTCAATGGCAAAAATCAATGAATATTGTAAATGCACAAACAGTAATTTCTCCGCATTGCAAGGTGCAATTCTGAAATTTTTTGCTTTTTCCTGCTCCTCTTAGCATGATAAAGATTCAAAGAGAGTGAGATGAGAGCTCCTTTCATTCAGTCAGTAGCTTCAATCATTTCTGGACGTTTTTCAATGGCAAAAATCAATGAATATTGTAAATGCACAAACAGTAATTTCTCCGCATTGCAAGGTGCAATTCTGAAATGTTTTGCTTTTTCCTGCTCCTCTTAGCATGATAAAGAAGATTCAGAGAGTGAGATGCCAGCTCCTTTCATTCAGTCAGTAGCTTCAATCATTTCTGGACGTTTTTCAATGGCAAAAATCAATGAATATTGTAAATGCACAAACAGTAATTTCTCCGCATTGCAAGGTGCAATTCTGAAATTTTTTGCTTTTTCCTGCTCCTCTTAGCATGATAAAGAAGATTCAAAGAGAGTGATATGCCAGCTCCTTTCATTCAGTCAGTAGCTTCAATCATTTCTGGTATATGAATAACATGATGTTTTTCAATGGCAAAAATCAATGAATATTGTAAATGCACAAACAGTAATTTCTCCGCATTGCAAGGTGCAATTCTGAAATTTTTTGCTTTTTCCTGCTCCTCTTAGCATGATAAAGAAGATTCAAAGAGAGTGAGATGCCAGCTCCTTTCATTCAGTCAGTAGCTTCAATCATTTCTGGACGTTTTTCAATGGCAAAAATCAATGAATATTGTAAATGCACAAACAGTAATTTCTCCGCATTGCAAGGTGCAATTCTGAAATTTTTTGCTTTTTCCTGCTCCTCTTAGCATGGTAAAGAAGACTCAAAGAGAGTGAGATGCCAGCTCCTTTCATTCAGTCAGTAGCTTCAATCATTTCTGGACGTTTTTCAACGGCAAAAATCAATGAATATTGTAGATGCACAAACAGTAATTTCTCCGCATTGCAAGGTGCAATTCTGAAATTTTTTGCTTTTTCCTGCTCCTCTTGGCATGATAAAGAAGATTCAAAGAGACTGAGATGCCAGCTCCTTTCATTCAGTCAGTAGCTTCAATCATTTCTGGACGTTTTTCAATGGCAAAAATCAATGAATATTGTAAATGCACAAACAGTAATTTCTCCGCATTGCAAGGTGCAATTCTGAAATTTTTTGCTTTTTCCTGCTCCTCTTAGCATGATAAAGAAGATTCAAAGAGAGTGAGATGCCAGCTCCTTTCATTCAGTCAGTAGCTTCAATCATTTCTGGATGTTTTTCAATGGCAAAAATCAATGAATATTGTAAATGCACAAACAGTAATTTCTCCGCATTGCAAGGTGCAATTCTGAAATTTTTTGCTTTTTCCTGCTCCTCTTAGCATGATAAAGAAGATTCAAAGAGAGTGAGATGCCAGCTCCTTTCATTCAGTCAGTAGCTTCAAACATTTCTGGTATATGAAAAACATGTTTTTCAATGGCAAAAATCAATGAATATTGTAAATGCACAAACAGTAATATCTCCACATTGCACGGTGCAATTATGAAATTTTTAGCTTTTTCCTGTTAATCCTAGCATGATAAAGAAGATTCAAAGAGAGTGAGATGCCAGCTCCTTTCATTCAGTCAGTAGCTTCAAACATTTCTGGTATATGAAAAACATGTTTTTCAATGGCAAAAATCAATGAATATTGTAAATGCACAAACAGTAATAACTCCACATTGCAAGGTGCAATTCTGAAATTTTTTGCTTTTTCCTGCTAATCCTAGCATGATAAAGAAGATTCAAAGAGAGTGAGATGCCAGCTCCTTTCATTCAGTCAGTAGCTTCAAACATTTCTGGTATATGAAAAACATGTTTTTCAATGGCAAAAATCAATGAATATTGTAAATGCACAAACAGTAATATCTCAACATTGCACGGTGCAATTCTGAAATTTTTAGCTTTTTCCTGTTAATCCTAGCATGATAAAGAAGATTCAAAGAGAGTGAGATGCCAGCTCCTTTCATTCAGTCAGTAGCTTCAAACATTTCTGGTATATGAAAAACGTTTTTCAATGGCAAAAATCAATGAATATTGTAAATGCACAAACAGTAATATCTCCACATTGCAAGGTGCAATTCTGAAATTTTTTGCTTTTTCCTGTTAATCCTAGCATGATAAAGAAGATTCAAAGAGAGTGAGATGCCAGCTCCTTTCATTCAGTCAGTAGCTTCAAACATTTCTGGTATATGAAAAACATGTTTTTCAATGGCAAAAATCAATGAATATTGTAAATGCACAAACAGTAATATCTCCACATTGCAAGGTGCAATTCTGAAATTTTTTGCTTTTTCCTGCTCCTCTTAGCATGATAAAGAAGATTCAAAGAGAGTGAGATGCCAGCTCCTTTCATTCAGTCAGTAGCTTCAATCATTTCTGGACGTTTTTCAATGGCAAAAATCAATGAATATTGTAAATGCACAAACAGTAATTTCTCCGCATTGCAAGGTGCAATTCTGAAATTTTTTGCTTTTTCCTGCTCCTCTTAGCATGGTAAAGAAGACTCAAAGAGAGTGAGATGCCAGCTCCTTTCATTCAGTCAGTAGCTTCAATCATTTCTGGACGTTTTTCAACGGCAAAAATCAATGAATATTGTAGATGCACAAACAGTAATTTCTCCGCATTGCAAGGTGCAATTCTGAAATTTTTTGCTTTTTCCTGCTCCTCTTAGCATGATAAAGAAGATTCAAAGAGACTGAGATGCCAGCTCCTTTCATTCAGTCAGTAGCTTCAATCATTTCTGGACGTTTTTCAATGGCAAAAATCAATGAATATTGTAAATGCACAAACAGTAATTTCTCCGCATTGCAAGGTGCAATTCTGAAATTTTTTGCTTTTTCCTGCTCCTCTTAGCATGATAAAGAAGATTCAAAGAGAGTGAGATGCCAGCTCCTTTCATTCAGTCAGTAGCTTCAATCATTTCTGGATGTTTTTCAATGGCAAAAATCAATGAATATTGTAAATGCACAAACAGTAATTTCTCCGCATTGCAAGGTGCAATTCTGAAATTTTTTGCTTTTTCCTGCTCCTCTTAGCATGATAAAGAAGATTCAAAGAGAGTGAGATGCCAGCTCCTTTCATTCAGTCAGTAGCTTCAAACATTTCTGGTATATGAAAAACATGTTTTTCAATGGCAAAAATCAATGAATATTGTAAATGCACAAACAGTAATATCTCCACATTGCACGGTGCAATTCTGAAATTTTTAGCTTTTTCCTGTTAATCCTAGCATGATAAAGAAGATTCAAAGAGAGTGAGATGCCAGCTCCTTTCATTCAGTCAGTAGCTTCAAACATTTCTGGTATATGAAAAACATGTTTTTCAATGGCAAAAATCAATGAATATTGTAAATGCACAAACAGTAATATCTCCACATTGCAAGGTGCAATTCTGAAATTTTTTGCTTTTTCCTGCTAATCCTAGCATGATAAAGAAGATTCAAAGAGAGTGAGATGCCAGCTCCTTTCATTCAGTCAGTAGCTTCAAACATTTCTGGTATATGAAAAACATGTTTTTCAATGGCAAAAATCAATGAATATTGTAAATGCACAAACAGTAATATCTCCACATTGCACGGTGCAATTATGAAATTTTTAGCTTTTTCCTGTTAATCCTAGCATGATAAAGAAGATTCAAAGAGAGTGAGATGCCAGCTCCTTTCATTCAGTCAGTAGCTTCAAACATTTCTGGTATATGAAAAACATGTTTTTCAATGGCAAAAATCAATGAATATTGTAAATGCACAAACAGTAATATCTCCACATTGCAAGGTGCAATTCTGAAATTTTTTGCTTTTTCCTGCTAATCCTAGCATGATAAAGAAGATTCAAAGAGAGTGAGATGCCAGCTCCTTTCATTCAGTCAGTAGCTTCAAACATTTCTGGTATATGAAAAACATGTTTTTCAATGGCAAAAATCAATGAATATTGTAAATGCACAAACAGTAATATCTCAACATTGCACGGTGCAATTCTGAAATTTTTAGCTTTTTCCTGTTAATCCTAGCATGATAAAGAAGATTCAAAGAGAGTGAGATGCCAGCTCCTTTCATTCAGTCAGTAGCCTCAAACATTTCTGGTATATGAAAAACATGTTTTTCAATGGCAAAAATCAATGAATATTGTAAATGCACAAACAGTAATATCTCCACATTGCAAGGTGCAATTCTGAAATTTTTTGCTTTTTCCTGTTAATCCTAGCATGATAAAGAAGATTCAAAGAGAGTGAGATGCCAGCTCCTTTCATTCAGTCAGTAGCTTCAAACATTTCTGGTATATGAAAAACATGTTTTTCAATGGCAAAAATCAATGAATATTGTAAATGCACAAACAGTAATATCTCCACATTGCAAGGTGCAATTCTGAAATTTTTTGCTTTTTCCTGCTAATCCTAGCATGATAAAGAAGATTCAAAGAGAGTGAGATGCCAGCTCCTTTCATTCAGTCAGTAGCTTCAAACATTTCTGGTATATGAAAAACGTTTTTCAATGGCAAAAATCAATGAATATTGTAAATGCACAAACAGTAATATCTCCACATTGCACGGTGCAATTCTGAAATTTTTAGCTTTTTCCTGTTAATCCTAGCATGATAAAGAAGATTCAAAGAGAGTGAGATGCCAGCTCCTTTCATTCAGTCAGTAGCTTCAAACATTTCTGGTATATGAAAAACATGTTTTTCAATGGCAAAAATCAATGAATATTGTAAATGCACAATCAGTAATATCTCCACATTGCAAGGTGCAATTCTGAAATTTTTTGCTTTTTCCTGCTAATCCTAGCATGATAAAGAAGATTCAAAGAGAGTGAGATGCCAGCTCCTTTCATTCAGTCAGTAGCTTCAAACATTTCTGGTATATGAAAAACATGTTTTTCAATGGCAAAAATCAATGAATATTGTAAATGCACAAACAGTAATATCTCCACATTGCACGGTGCAATTATGAAATTTTTAGCTTTTTCCTGTTAATCCTAGCATGATAAAGAAGATTCAAAGAGAGTGAGATGCCAGCTCCTTTCATTCAGTCAGTAGCTTCAAACATTTCTGGTATATGAAAAACATGTTTTTCAATGGCAAAAATCAATGAATATTGTAAATGCACAAACAGTAATATCTCCACATTGCACGGTGCAATTCTGAAATTTTTAGCTTTTTCCTGTTAATCCTAGCATGATAAAGAAGATTCAAAGAGAGTGAGATGCCAGCTCCTTTCATTCAGTCAGTAGCTTCAAACATTTCTGGTATATGAAAAACATGTTTTTCAATGGCAAAAATCAATGAATATTGTAAATGCACAAACAGTAATATCTCCACATTGCAAGGTGCAATTCTGAAATTTTTTGCTTTT
This sequence comes from Phyllobates terribilis, assembly GCF_046119375.1. Taxonomy (NCBI): domain Eukaryota; kingdom Metazoa; phylum Chordata; class Amphibia; order Anura; family Dendrobatidae; genus Phyllobates; species Phyllobates terribilis. The sequence continues at coordinate 49,736 of NW_027365530.1, read as the reverse complement.
TCCTGCTAATCCTAGCATGATAAAGAAGATTCAAAGAGAGTGAGATGCCAGCTCCTTTCATTCAGTCAGTAGCTTCAAACATTTCTGGTATATGAAAAACATGTTTTTCAATGGCAAAAATCAATGAATATTGTAAATGCACAAACAGTAATATCTCCACATTGCACGGTGCAATTCTGAAATTTTTAGCTTTTTCCTGTTAATCCTAGCATGATAAAGAAGATTCAAAGAGAGTGAGATGCCAGCTCCTTTCATTCAGTCAGTAGCTTCAAACATTTCTGGTATATGAAAAACATGTTTTTCAATGGCAAAAATCAATGAATATTGTAAATGCACAAACAGTAATATCTCCACATTGCAAGGTGCAATTCTGAAATTTTTTGCTTTTTCCTGCTAATCCTAGCATGATAAAGAAGATTCAAAGAGAGTGAGATGCCAGCTCCTTTCATTCAGTCAGTAGCTTCAAACATTTCTGGTATATGAAAAACATGTTTTTCAATGGCAAAAATCAATGAATATTGTAAATGCACAAACAGTAATATCTCCACATTGCACGGTGCAATTCTGAAATTTTTAGCTTTTTCCTGTTAATCCTAGCATGATAAAGAAGATTCAAAGAGAGTGAGATGCCAGCTCCTTTCATTCAGTCAGTAGCTTCAAACATTTCTGGTATATGAAAAACATGTTTTTCAATGGCAAAAATCAATGAATATTGTAAATGCACAAACAGTAATATCTCCACATTGCAAGGTGCAATTCTGAAATTTTTTGCTTTTTCCTGCTAATCCTAGCATGATAAAGAAGATTCAAAGAGAGTGAGATGCCAGCTCCTTTCATTCAGTCAGTAGCTTCAAACATTTCTGGTATATGAAAAACATGTTTTTCAATGGCAAAAATCAATGAATATTGTAAATGCACAAACAGTAATATCTCCACATTGCACGGTGCAATTATGAAATTTTTAGCTTTTTCCTGTTAATTCTAGCATGATAAAGAAGATTCAAAGAGAGTGAGATGCCAGCTCCTTTCATTCAGTCAGTAGCTTCAAACATTTCTGGTATATGAAAAACATGTTTTTCAATGGCAAAAATCAATGAATATTGTAAATGCACAAACAGTAATATCTCCACATTGCACGGTGCAATTCTGAAATTTTTAGCTTTTTCCTGTTAATCCTAGCATGATAAAGAAGATTCAAAGAGAGTGAGATGCCAGCTCCTTTCATTCAGTCAGTAGCTTCAAACATTTCTGGTATATGAAAAACATGTTTTTCAATGGCAAAAATCAATGAATATTGTAAATGCACAAACAGTAATATCTCCACATTGCAAGGTGCAATTCTGAAATTTTTTGCTTTTTCCTGCTAATCCTAGCATGATAAAGAAGATTCAAAGAGAGTGAGATGCCAGCTCCTTTCATTCAGTCAGTAGCTTCAAACATTTCTGGTATATGAAAAACATGTTTTTCAATGGCAAAAATCAATGAATATTGTAAATGCACAAACAGTAATATCTCCACATTGCACGGTGCAATTCTGAAATTTTTAGCTTTTTCCTGTTAATCCTAGCATGATAAAGAAGATTCAAAGAGAGTGAGATGCCAGCTCCTTTCATTCAGTCAGTAGCTTCAAACATTTCTGGTATATGAAAAACATGTTTTTCAATGGCAAAAATCAATGAATATTGTAAATGCACAAACAGTAATATCTCCACATTGCAAGGTGCAATTCTGAAATTTTTTGCTTTTTCCTGCTAATCCTAGCATGATAAAGAAGATTCAAAGAGAGTGAGATGCCAGCTCCTTTCATTCAGTCAGTAGCTTCAAACATTTCTGGTATATGAAAAACGTTTTTCAATGGCAAAAATCAATGAATATTGTAAATGCACAAACAGTAATATCTCCACATTGCACGGTGCAATTCTGAAATTTTTAGCTTTTTCCTGTTAATCCTAGCATGATAAAGAAGATTCAAAGAGAGTGAGATGCCAGCTCCTTTCATTCAGTCAGTAGCTTCAAACATTTCTGGTATATGAATAACATGATGTTTTTCAATGGCAAAAATCAATGAATATTGTAAATGCACAAACAGTAATTTCTCCGCATTGCAAGGTGCAATTCTGAAATTTTTTGCTTTTTCCTGCTCCTCTTAGCATGATAAAGAAGATTCAAAGAGAGTGAGATGCCAGCTCCTTTCATTCAGTCAGTAGCTTCAATCATTTCTGGACGTTTTTCAATGGCAAAAATCAATGAATATTGTAAATGCACAAACAGTAATTTCTCCGCATTGCAAGGTGCAATTCTGAAATTTTTTGCTTTTTCCTGCTCCTCTTAGTATGATAAAGAAGATTCAAAGAGAGTGAGATGCCAGCTCCTTTCATTCAGTCAGTAGCTTCAAACATTTCTGGTATATGAATAACATGATGTTTTTCAATGGCAAAAATCAATGAATATTGTAAATGCACAAACAGTAATTTCTCCGCATTGCAAGGTGCAATTCTGAAATTTTTTGCTTTTTCCTGCTCCTCTTAGCATGATAAAGAAGATTCAAAGAGAGTGAGATGCCAGCTCCTTTCATTCAGTCAGTAGCTTCAATCATTTCTGGTATATGAATAACATGATGTTTTTCAATGGCAAAAATTAATGAATATTGTAAATGCACAAACAGTAATATCTCCGCATTGCAAGGTGCAATTCTGAAATTTTTTGCTTTTTCCTGCTCCTCTTAGCATGATAAAGAAGATTCAAAGAGAGTGAGATGCCAGCTCCTTTCATTCAGTCAGTAGCTTCAATCATTTCTGGACGTTTTTCAATGGCAAAAATCAATGAATATTGTAAATGCACAAACAGTAATTTCTCCGCATTGAAGGTGCAATTCTGAAATTTTTTGCTTTTTCCTGCTCCTCTTAGCATGGTAAAGAAGACTCAAAGAGAGTGAGATGCCAGCTCCTTTCATTCAGTCAGTAGCTTCAATCATTTCTGGACGTTTTTCAACGGCAAAAATCAATGAATATTGTAGATGCACAAACAGTAATTTCTCCGCATTGCAAGGTGCAATTCTGAAATTTTTTGCTTTTTCCTGCTCCTCTTAGCATGATAAAGAAGATTCAAAGAGACTGAGATGCCAGCTCCTTTCATTCAGTCAGTAGCTTCAATCATTTCTGGACGTTTTTCAATGGCAAAAATCAATGAATATTGTAAATGCACAAACAGTAATTTCTCCGCATTGCAAGGTGCAATTCTGAAATTTTTTGCTTTTTCCTGCTCCTCTTAGCATGATAAAGAAGATTCAAAGAGAGTGAGATGCCAGCTCCTTTCATTCAGTCAGTAGCTTCAATCATTTCTGGATGTTTTTCAATGGCAAAAATCAATGAATATTGTAAATGCACAAACAGTAATTTCTCCGCATTGCAAGGTGCAATTCTGAAATTTTTTGCTTTTTCCTGCTCCTCTTAGCATGATAAAGAAGATTCAAAGAGAGTGAGATGCCAGCTCCTTTCATTCAGTCAGTAGCTTCAAACATTTCTGGTATATGAAAAACATGTTTTTCAATGGCAAAAATCAATGAATATTGTAAATGCACAAACAGTAATATCTCCACATTGCACGGTGCAATTCTGAAATTTTTAGCTTTTTCCTGTTAATCCTAGCATGATAAAGAAAATTCAAAGAGAGTGAGATGCCAGCTCCTTTCATTCAGTCAGTAGCTTCAAACATTTCTGGTATATGAAAAACATGTTTTTCAATGGCAAAAATCAATGAATATTGTAAATGCACAAACAGTAATATCTCCACATTGCAAGGTGCAATTCTGAAATTTTTTGCTTTTTCCTGCTAATCCTAGCATGATAAAGAAGATTCAAAGAGAGTGAGATGCCAGCTCCTTTCATTCAGTCAGTAGCTTCAAACATTTCTGGTATATGAAAAACATGTTTTTCAATGGCAAAAATCAATGAATATTGTAAATGCACAAACAGTAATATCTCCACATTGCACGGTGCAATTATAAAATTTTTAGCTTTTTCCTGTTAATCCTAGCATGATAAAGAAGATTCAAAGAGAGTGAGATGCCAGCTCCTTTCATTCAGTCAGTAGCTTCAAACATTTCTGGTATATGAAAAACATGTTTTTCAATGGCAAAAATCAATGAATATTGTAAATGCACAAACAGTAATATCTCCACATTGCAAGGTGCAATTCTGAAATTTTTTGCTTTTTCCTGCTAATCCTAGCATGATAAAGAAGATTCAAAGAGAGTGAGATGCCAGCTCCTTTCATTCAGTCAGTAGCTTCAAACATTTCTGGTATATGAAAAACATGTTTTTCAATGGCAAAAATCAATGAATATTGTAAATGCACAAACAGTAATATCTCAACATTGCACGGTGCAATTCTGAAATTTTTAGCTTTTTCCTGTTAATCCTAGCATGATAAAGAAGATTCAAAGAGAGTGAGATGCCAGCTCCTTTCATTCAGTCAGTAGCCTCAAACATTTCTGGTATATGAAAAACATGTTTTTCAATGGCAAAAATCAATGAATATTGTAAATGCACAAACAGTAATATCTCCACATTGCAAGGTGCAATTCTGAAATTTTTTGCTTTTTCCTGTTAATCCTAGCATGATAAAGAAGATTCAAAGAGAGTGAGATGCCAGCTCCTTTCATTCAGTCAGTAGCTTCAAACATTTCTGGTATATGAAAAACATGTTTTTCAATGGCAAAAATCAATGAATATTGTAAATGCACAAACAGTAATATCTCCACATTGCAAGGTGCAATTCTGAAATTTTTTGCTTTTTCCTGCTAATCCTAGCATGTTAAAGAAGATTCAAAGAGAGTGAGATCCCAGCTCCTTTCATTCAGTCAGTAGCTTCAAACATTTCTGGTATATGAAAAACATGTTTTTCAATGGCAAAAATCAATGAATATTGTAAATGCACAAACAGTAATATCTCCACATTGCACGGTGCAATTCTGAAATTTTTAGCTTTTTCCTGTTAATCCTAGCATGATAAAGAAGATTCAAAGAGAGTGAGATGCCAGCTCCTTTCATTCAGTCAGTAGCTTCAAACATTTCTGGTATATGAAAAACATGTTTTTCAATGGCAAAAATCAATGAATATTGTAAATGCACAAACAGTAATATCTCCACATTGCAAGGTGCAATTCTGAAATTTTTTGCTTTTTCCTGCTAATCCTAGCATGATAAAGAAGATTCAAAGAGAGTGAGATGCCAGCTCCTTTCATTCAGTCAGTAGCTTCAAACATTTCTGGTATATGAAAAACATGTTTTTCAATGGCAAAAATCAATGAATATTGTAAATGCACAAACAGTAATATCTCCACATTGCACGGTGCAATTATGAAATTTTTAGCTTTTTCCAGTTAATCCTAGCATGATAAAGAAGATTCAAAGAGAGTGAGATGCCAGCTCCTTTCATTCAGTCAGTAGCTTCAAACATTTCTGGTATATGAAAAACATGTTTTTCAATGGCAAAAATCAATGAATATTGTAAATGCACAAACAGTAATATCTCCACATTGCACGGTGCAATTCTGAAATTTTTAGCTTTTTCCTGTTAATCCTAGCATGATAAAGAAGATTCAAAGAGAGTGAGATGCCAGCTCCTTTCATTCAGTCAGTAGCTTCAAACATTTCTGGTATATGAAAAACATGTTTTTCAATGGCAAAAATCAATGAATATTGTAAATGCACAAACAGTAATATCTCCACATTGCAAGGTGCAATTCTGAAATTTTTTGCTTTTTCCTGCTAATCCTAGCATGATAAAGAAGATTCAAAGAGAGTGAGATGCCAGCTCCTTTCATTCAGTCAGTAGCTTCAAACATTTCTGGTATATGAAAAACATGTTTTTCAATGGCAAAAATCAATGAATATTGTAAATGCACAAACAGTAATATCTCCACATTGCACGGTGCAATTCTGAAATTTTTAGCTTTTTCCTGTTAATCCTAGCATGATAAAGAAGATTCAAAGAGAGTGAGATGCCAGCTCCTTTCATTCAGTCAGTAGCTTCAAACATTTCTGGTATATGAAAAACATGTTTTTCAATGGCAAAAATCAATGAATATTGTAAATGCACAAACAGTAATATCTCCACATTGCAAGGTGCAATTCTGAAATTTTTTGCTTTTTCCTGCTAATCCTAGCATGATAAAGAAGATTCAAAGAGAGTGAGATGCCAGCTCCTTTCATTCAGTCAGTAGCTTCAAACATTTCTGGTATATGAAAAACATGTTTTTCAATGGCAAAAATCAATGAATATTGTAAATGCACAAACAGTAATATCTCCACATTGCACGGTGCAATTCTGAAATTTTTAGCTTTTTCCTGTTAATCCTAGCATGATAAAGAAGATTCAAAGAGAGTGAGATGCCAGCTCCTTTCATTCAGTCAGTAGCTTCAAACATTTCTGGTATATGAAAAACATGTTTTTCAATGGCAAAAATCAATGAATATTGTAAATGCACAAACAGTAATATCTCCACATTGCAAGGTGCAATTCTGAAATTTTTTGCTTTTTCCTGCTAATCCTAGCATGATAAAGAAGATTCAAAGAGAGTGAGATGCCAGCTCCTTTCATTCAGTCAGTAGCTTCAAACATTTCTGGTATATGAATAACATGATGTTTTTCAATGGCAAAAATCAATGAATATTGTAAATGCACAAACAGTAATTTCTCCGCATTGCAAGGTGCAATTCTGAAATTTTTGCTTTTTCCTGCTCCTGTTAGCATGATAAAGAAGATTCAAAGAGAGTGAGATGCCAGCTCCTTTCATTCAGTCAGTAGCTTCAATCATTTCTGGACGTTTTTCAATGGCAAAAATCAATGAATATTGTAAATGCACAAACAGTAATTTCTCCGCATTGCAAGGTGCAATTCTGAAATTTTTTGCTTTTTCCTGCTCCTCTTAGCATGATAAAGAAGATTCAAAGAGAGTGAGATGCCAGCTCCTTTCATTCAGTCAGTAGCTTCAATCATTTCTGGACGTTTTTCAATGGCAAAAATCAATGAATATTGTAAATGCACAAACAGTAATTTCTCCGCATTGCAAGGTGCAATTCTGAAATTTTTTGCTTTTTCCTGCTCCTCTTAGTATGATAAAGAAGATTCAAAGAGAGTGAGATGCCAGCTCCTTTCATTCAGTCAGTAGCTTCAAACATTTCTGGTATATGAATAACATGATGTTTTTCAATGGCAAAAATCAATGAATATTGTAAATGCACAAACAGTAATTTCTCCGCATTGCAAGGTGCAATTCTGAAATTTTTTGCTTTTTCCTGCTCCTCTTAGCATGATAAAGAAGATTCAAAGAGAGTGAGATGCCAGCTCCTTTCATTCAGTCAGTAGCTTCAATCATTTCTGGTATATGAATAACATGATGTTTTTCAATGGCAAAAATTAATGAATATTGTAAATGCACAAACAGTAATATCTCCGCATTGCAAGGTGCAATTCTGAAATTTTTTGCTTTTTCCTGCTCCTCTTAGCATGATAAAGAAGATTCAAAGAGAGTGAGATGCCAGCTCCTTTCATTCAGTCAGTAGCTTCAATCATTTCTGGACGTTTTTCAATGGCAAAAATCAATGAATATTGTAAATGCACAAACAGTAATTTCTCCGCATTGAAGGTGCAATTCTGAAATTTTTTGCTTTTTCCTGCTCCTCTTAGCATGATAAAGAAGATTCAAAGAGAGTGAGATGCCAGCTCCTTTCATTCAGTCAGTAGCTTCAAACATTTCTGGTATATGAATAACATGATGTTTTTCAATGGCAAAAATCAATGAATATTGTAAATGCACAAACAGTAATTTCTCCGCATTGCAAGGTGCAATTCTGAAATTTTTTGCTTTTTCCTGCTCCTCTTAGCATGATAAAGAAGATTCAGAGAGTGAGATGAGAGCTCCTTTCATTCAGTCAGTAGCTTCAATCATTTCTGGACGTTTTTCAATGGCAAAAATCAATGAATATTGTAAATGCACAAACAGTAATTTCTCCGCATTGCAAGGTGCAATTCTGAAATGTTTTGCTTTTTCCTGCTCCTCTTAGCATGATAAAGAAGATTCAGAGAGTGAGATGCCAGCTCCTTTCATTCAGTCAGTAGCTTCAATCATTTCTGGACGTTTTTCAATGGCAAAAATCAATGAATATTGTAAATGCACAAACAGTAATTTCTCCGCATTGCAAGGTGCAATTCTGAAATTTTTTGCTTTTTCCTGCTCCTCTTAGCATGATAAAGAAGATTCAAAGAGAGTGATATGCCAGCTCCTTTCATTCAGTCAGTAGCTTCAATCATTTCTGGTATATGAATAACATGATGTTTTTCAATGGCAAAAATCAATGAATATTGTAAATGCACAAACAGTAATTTCTCCGCATTGCAAGGTGCAATTCTGAAATTTTTTGCTTTTTCCTGCTCCTCTTAGCATGATAAAGAAGATTCAAAGAGTGAGATGCCGGCTCCTTTCATTCAGTCAGTAGCTTCAATCATTTCTGGACGTTTTTCAATGGCAAAAATCAATGAATATTGTAAATGCACAAACAGTAATTTCTCCGCATTGCAAGGTGCAATTCTGAAATTTTTTGCTTTTTCCTGCTCCTCTTAGTATGATAAAGAAGATTCAAAGAGAGTGAGATGCCAGCTCCTTTCATTCAGTCAGTAGCTTCAAACATTTCTGGTATATGAATAACATGATGTTTTTCAATGGCAAAAATCAATGAATATTGTAAATGCACAAACAGTAATTTCTCCGCATTGCAAGGTGCAATTCTGAAATTTTTTGCTTTTTCCTGCTCCTCTTAGCATGATAAAGGAGATTCAAAGAGAGTGAGATGCCAGCTCCTTTCATTCAGTCAGTAGCTTCAATCATTTCTGGTATATGAATAACATGATGTTTTTCAATGGCAAAAATTAATGAATATTGTAAATGCACAAACAGTAATATCTCCGCATTGCAAGGTGCAATTCTGAAATTTTTTGCTTTTTCCTGCTCCTCTTAGCATGATAAAGAAGATTCAAAGAGAGTGAGATGCCAGCTCCTTTCATTCAGTCAGTAGCTTCAATCATTTCTGGACGTTTTTCAATGGCAAAAATCAATGAATATTGTAAATGCACAAACAGTAATTTCTCCGCATTGAAGGTGCAATTCTGAAATTTTTTGCTTTTTCCTGCTCCTCTTAGCATGATAAAGATTCAAAGAGAGTGAGATGAGAGCTCCTTTCATTCAGTCAGTAGCTTCAATCATTTCTGGACGTTTTTCAATGGCAAAAATCAATGAATATTGTAAATGCACAAACAGTAATTTCTCCGCATTGCAAGGTGCAATTCTGAAATGTTTTGCTTTTTCCTGCTCCTCTTAGCATGATAAAGAAGATTCAGAGAGTGAGATGCCAGCTCCTTTCATTCAGTCAGTAGCTTCAATCATTTCTGGACGTTTTTCAATGGCAAAAATCAATGAATATTGTAAATGCACAAACAGTAATTTCTCCGCATTGCAAGGTGCAATTCTGAAATTTTTTGCTTTTTCCTGCTCCTCTTAGCATGATAAAGAAGATTCAAAGAGAGTGATATGCCAGCTCCTTTCATTCAGTCAGTAGCTTCAATCATTTCTGGTATATGAATAACATGATGTTTTTCAATGGCAAAAATCAATGAATATTGTAAATGCACAAACAGTAATTTCTCCGCATTGCAAGGTGCAATTCTGAAATTTTTTGCTTTTTCCTGCTCTTCTTAGCATGATAAAGAAGATTCAAAGAGAGTGAGATGCCAGCTCCTTTCATTCAGTCAGTAGCTTCAATCATTTCTGGACGTTTTTCAATGGCAAAAATCAATGAATATTGTAAATGCACAAACAGTAATTTCTCCGCATTGCAAGGTGCAATTCTGAAATTTTTTGCTTTTTCCTGCTCCTCTTAGCATGGTAAAGAAGACTCAAAGAGAGTGAGATGCCAGCTCCTTTCATTCAGTCAGTAGCTTCAATCATTTCTGGACGTTTTTCAACGGCAAAAATCAATGAATATTGTAGATGCACAAACAGTAATTTCTCCGCATTGCAAGGTGCAATTCTGAAATTTTTTGCTTTTTCCTGCTCCTCTTAGCATGATAAAGAAGATTCAAAGAGACTGAGATGCCAGCTCCTTTCATTCAGTCAGTAGCTTCAATCATTTCTGGACGTTTTTCAATGGCAAAAATCAATGAATATTGTAAATGCACAAACAGTAATTTCTCCGCATTGCAAGGTGCAATTCTGAAATTTTTTGCTTTTTCCTGCTCCTCTTAGCATGATAAAGAAGATTCAAAGAGAGTGAGATGCCAGCTCCTTTCATTCAGTCAGTAGCTTCAATCATTTCTGGATGTTTTTCAATGGCAAAAATCAATGAATATTGTAAATGCACAAACAGTAATTTCTCCGCATTGCAAGGTGCAATTCTGAAATTTTTTGCTTTTTCCTGCTCCTCTTAGCATGATAAAGAAGATTCAAAGAGAGTGAGATGCCAGCTCCTTTCATTCAGTCAGTAGCTTCAAACATTTCTGGTATATGAAAAACATGTTTTTCAATGGCAAAAATCAATGAATATTGTAAATGCACAAACAGTAATATCTCCACATTGCACGGTGCAATTATGAAATTTTTAGCTTTTTCCTGTTAATCCTAGCATGATAAAGAAGATTCAAAGAGAGTGAGATGCCAGCTCCTTTCATTCAGTCAGTAGCTTCAAACATTTCTGGTATATGAAAAACATGTTTTTCAATGGCAAAAATCAATGAATATTGTAAATGCACAAACAGTAATAACTCCACATTGCAAGGTGCAATTCTGAAATTTTTTGCTTTTTCCTGCTAATCCTAGCATGATAAAGAAGATTCAAAGAGAGTGAGATGCCAGCTCCTTTCATTCAGTCAGTAGCTTCAAACATTTCTGGTATATGAAAAACATGTTTTTCAATGGCAAAAATCAATGAATATTGTAAATGCACAAACAGTAATATCTCAACATTGCACGGTGCAATTCTGAAATTTTTAGCTTTTTCCTGTTAATCCTAGCATGATAAAGAAGATTCAAAGAGAGTGAGATGCCAGCTCCTTTCATTCAGTCAGTAGCTTCAAACATTTCTGGTATATGAAAAACGTTTTTCAATGGCAAAAATCAATGAATATTGTAAATGCACAAACAGTAATATCTCCACATTGCAAGGTGCAATTCTGAAATTTTTTGCTTTTTCCTGTTAATCCTAGCATGATAAAGAAGATTCAAAGAGAGTGAGATGCCAGCTCCTTTCATTCAGTCAGTAGCTTCAAACATTTCTGGTATATGAAAAACATGTTTTTCAATGGCAAAAATCAATGAATATTGTAAATGCACAAACAGTAATATCTCCACATTGCAAGGTGCAATTCTGAAATTTTTTGCTTTTTCCTGCTCCTCTTAGCATGATAAAGAAGATTCAAAGAGAGTGAGATGCCAGCTCCTTTCATTCAGTCAGTAGCTTCAATCATTTCTGGACGTTTTTCAATGGCAAAAATCAATGAATATTGTAAATGCACAAACAGTAATTTCTTCGCATTGCAAGGTGCAATTCTGAAATTTTTTGCTTTTTCCTGCTCCTCTTAGCATGGTAAAGAAGACTCAAAGAGAGTGAGATGCCAGCTCCTTTCATTCAGTCAGTAGCTTCAATCATTTCTGGACGTTTTTCAACGGCAAAAATCAATGAATATTGTAGATGCACAAACAGTAATTTCTCCGCATTGCAAGGTGCAATTCTGAAATTTTTTGCTTTTTCCTGCTCCTCTTAGCATGATAAAGAAGATTCAAAGAGACTGAGATGCCAGCTCCTTTCATTCAGTCAGTAGCTTCAATCATTTCTGGACGTTTTTCAATGGCAAAAATCAATGAATATTGTAAATGCACAAACAGTAATTTCTCCGCATTGCAAGGTGCAATTCTGAAATTTTTTGCTTTTTCCTGCTCCTCTTAGCATGATAAAGAAGATTCAAAGAGAGTGAGATGCCAGCTCCTTTCATTCAGTCAGTAGCTTCAATCATTTCTGGATGTTTTTCAATGGCAAAAATCAATGAATATTGTAAATGCACAAACAGTAATTTCTCCGCATTGCAAGGTGCAATTCTGAAATTTTTTGCTTTTTCCTGCTCCTCTTAGCATGATAAAGAAGATTCAAAGAGAGTGAGATGCCAGCTCCTTTCATTCAGTCAGTAGCTTCAAACATTTCTGGTATATGAAAAACATGTTTTTCAATGGCAAAAATCAATGAATATTGTAAATGCACAAACAGTAATATCTCCACATTGCACGGTGCAATTCTGAAATTTTTAGCTTTTTCCTGTTAATCCTAGCATGATAAAGAAGATTCAAAGAGAGTGAGATGCCAGCTCCTTTCATTCAGTCAGTAGCTTCAAACATTTCTGGTATATGAAAAACATGTTTTTCAATGGCAAAAATCAATGAATATTGTAAATGCACAAACAGTAATATCTCCACATTGCAAGGTGCAATTCTGAAATTTTTTGCTTTTTCCTGCTAATCCTAGCATGATAAAGAAGATTCAAAGAGAGTGAGATGCCAGCTCCTTTCATTCAGTCAGTAGCTTCAAACATTTCTGGTATATGAAAAACTTGTTTTTCAATGGCAAAAATCAATGAATATTGTAAATGCACAAACAGTAATATCTCCACATTGCACGGTGCAATTATGAAATTTTTAGCTTTTTCCTGTTAATCCTAGCATGATAAAGAAGATTCAAAGAGAGTGAGATGCCAGCTCCTTTCATTCAGTCAGTAGCTTCAAACATTTCTGGTATATGAAAAACATGTTTTTCAATGGCAAAAATCAATGAATATTGTAAATGCACAAACAGTAATATCTCCACATTGCAAGGTGCAATTCTGAAATTTTTTGCTTTTTCCTGCTAATCCTAGCATGATAAAGAAGATTCAAAGAGAGTGAGATGCCAGCTCCTTTCATTCAGTCAGTAGCTTCAAACATTTCTGGTATATGAAAAACATGTTTTTCAATGGCAAAAATCAATGAATATTGTAAATGCACAAACAGTAATATCTCAACATTGCACGGTGCAATTCTGAAATTTTTAGCTTTTTCCTGTTAATCCTAGCATGATAAAGAAGATTCAAAGAGAGTGAGATGCCAGCTCCTTTCATTCAGTCAGTAGCCTCAAACATTTCTGGTATATGAAAAACATGTTTTTCAATGGCAAAAATCAATGAATATTGTAAATGCACAAACAGTAATATCTCCACATTGCAAGGTGCAATTCTGAAATTTTTTGCTTTTTCCTGTTAATCCTAGCATGATAAAGAAGATTCAAAGAGAGTGAGATGCCAGCTCCTTTCATTCAGTCAGTAGCTTCAAACATTTCTGGTATATGAAAAACATGTTTTTCAATGGCAAAAATCAATGAATATTGTAAATGCACAAACAGTAATATCTCCACATTGCAAGGTGCAATTCTGAAATTTTTTGCTTTTTCCTGCTAATCCTAGCATGATAAAGAAGATTCAAAGAGAGTGAGATGCCAGCTCCTTTCATTCAGTCAGTAGCTTCAAACATTTCTGGTATATGAAAAACGTTTTTCAATGGCAAAAATCAATGAATATTGTAAATGCACAAACAGTAATATCTCCACATTGCACGGTGCAATTCTGAAATTTTTAGCTTTTTCCTGTTAATCCTAGCATGATAAAGAAGATTCAAAGAGAGTGAGATGCCAGCTCCTTTCATTCAGTCAGTAGCTTCAAACATTTCTGGTATATGAAAAACATGTTTTTCAATGGCAAAAATCAATGAATATTGTAAATGCACAATCAGTAATATCTCCACATTGCAAGGTGCAATTCTGAAATTTTTTGCTTTTTCCTGCTAATCCTAGCATGATAAAGAAGATTCAAAGAGAGTGAGATGCCAGCTCCTTTCATTCAGTCAGTAGCTTCAAACATTTCTGGTATATGAAAAACATGTTTTTCAATGGCAAAAATCAATGAATATTGTAAATGCACAAACAGTAATATCTCCACATTGCACGGTGCAATTATGAAATTTTTAGCTTTTTCCTGTTAATCCTAGCATGATAAAGAAGATTCAAAGAGAGTGAGATGCCAGCTCCTTTCATTCAGTCAGTAGCTTCAAACATTTCTGGTATATGAAAAACATGTTTTTCAATGGCAAAAATCAATGAATATTGTAAATGCACAAACAGTAATATCTCCACATTGCACGGTGCAATTCTGAAATTTTTAGCTTTTTCCTGTTAATCCTAGCATGATAAAGAAGATTCAAAGAGAGTGAGATGCCAGCTCCTTTCATTCAGTCAGTAGCTTCAAACATTTCTGGTATATGAAAAACATGTTTTTCAATGGCAAAAATCAATGAATATTGTAAATGCACAAACAGTAATATCTCCACATTGCAAGGTGCAATTCTGAAATTTTTTGCTTTTTCCTGCTAATCCTAGCATGATAAAGAAGATTCAAAGAGAGTGAGATGCCAGCTCCTTTCATTCAGTCAGTAGCTTCAAACATTTCTGGTATATGAAAAACATGTTTTTCAATGGCAAAAATCAATGAATATTGTAAATGCACAAACAGTAATATCTCCACATTGCACGGTGCAATTCTGAAATTTTTAGCTTTTTCCTGTTAATCCTAGCATGATAAAGAAGATTCAAAGAGAGTGAGATGCCAGCTCCTTTCATTCAGTCAGTAGCTTCAAACATTTCTGGTATATGAAAAACATGTTTTTCAATGGCAAAAATCAATGAATATTGTAAATGCACAAACAGTAATATCTCCACATTGCAAGGTGCAATTCTGAAATTTTTTGCTTTTTCCTGCTAATCCTAGCATGATAAAGAAGATTCAAAGAGAGTGAGATGCCAGCTCCTTTCATTCAGTCAGTAGCTTCAAACATTTCTGGTATATGAAAAACATGTTTTTCAATGGCAAAAATCAATGAATATTGTAAATGCACAAACAGTAATATCTCCACATTGCACGGTGCAATTCTGAAATTTTTAGCTTTTTCCTGTTAATCCTAGCATGATAAAGAAGATTCAAAGAGAGTGAGATGCCAGCTCCTTTCATTCAGTCAGTAGCTTCAAACATTTCTGGTATATGAAAAACATGTTTTTCAATGGCAAAAATCAATGAATATTGTAAATGCACAAACAGTAATATCTCCACATTGCAAGGTGCAATTCTGAAATTTTTTACTTTTTCCTGCTAATCCTAGCATGATAAAGAAGATTCAAAGAGAGTGAGATGCCAGCTCCTTTCATTCAGTCAGTAGCTTCAAACATTTCTGGTATATGAATAACATGATGTTTTTCAATGGCAAAAATCAATGAATATTGTAAATGCACAAACAGTAATTTCTCCGCATTGCAAGGTGCAATTCTGAAATTTTTGCTTTTTCCTGCTCCTCTTAGCATGATAAAGAAGATTCAAAGAGAGTGAGATGCCAGCTCCTTTCATTCAGTCAGTAGCTTCAATCATTTCTGGACGTTTTTCAATGGCAAAAATCAATGAATATTGTAAATGCACAAACAGTAATTTCTCCGCATTGCAAGGTGCAATTCTGAAATTTTTTGCTTTTTCCTGCTCCTCTTATCATGATAAAGAAGATTCAAAGAGAGTGAGATGCCAGCTCCTTTCATTCAGTCAGTAGCTTCAATCATTTCTGGACGTTTTTCAATGGCAAAAATCAATGAATATTGTAAATGCACAAACAGTAATTTCTCCGCATTGCAAGGTGCAATTCTGAAATTTTTTGCTTTTTCCTGCTCCTCTTAGTATGATAAAGAAGATTCAAAGAGAGTGAGATGCCAGCTCCTTTCATTCAGTCAGTAGCTTCAAACATTTCTGGTATATGAATAACATGATGTTTTTCAATGGCAAAAATCAATGAATATTGTAAATGCACAAACAGTAATTTCTCCGCATTGCAAGGTGCAATTCTGAAATTTTTTGCTTTTTCCTGCTCCTCTTAGCATGATAAAGAAGATTCAAAGAGAGTGAGATGCCAGCTCCTTTCATTCAGTCAGTAGCTTCAATCATTTCTGGTATATGAATAACATGATGTTTTTCAATGGCAAAAATTAATGAATATTGTAAATGCACAAACAGTAATATCTCCGCATTGCAAGGTGCAATTCTGAAATTTTTTGCTTTTTCCTGCTCCTCTTAGCATGATAAAGAAGATTCAAAGAGAGTGAGATGCCAGCTCCTTTCATTCAGTCAGTAGCTTCAATCATTTCTGGACGTTTTTCAATGGCAAAAATCAATGAATATTGTAAATGCACAAACAGTAATTTCTCCGCATTGAAGGTGCAATTCTGAAATTTTTTGCTTTTTCCTGCTCCTCTTAGCATGGTAAAGAAGACTCAAAGAGAGTGAGATGCCAGCTCCTTTCATTCAGTCAGTAGCTTCAATCATTTCTGGACGTTTTTCAACGGCAAAAATCAATGAATATTGTAGATGCACAAACAGTAATTTCTCCACATTGCAAGGTGCAATTCTGAAATTTTTTGCTTTTTCCTGCTCCTCTTAGCATGATAAAGAAGATTCAAAGAGACTGAGATGCCAGCTCCTTTCATTCAGTCAGTAGCTTCAATCATTTCTGGACGTTTTTCAATGGCAAAAATCAATGAATATTGTAAATGCACAAACAGTAATTTCTCCGCATTGCAAGGTGCAATTCTGAAATTTTTTGCTTTTTCCTGCTCCTCTTAGCATGATAAAGAAGATTCAAAGAGAGTGAGATGCCAGCTCCTTTCATTCAGTCAGTAGCTTCAATCATTTCTGGATGTTTTTCAATGGCAAAAATCAATGAATATTGTAAATGCACAAACAGTAATTTCTCCGCATTGCAAGGTGCAATTCTGAAATTTTTTGCTTTTTCCTGCTCCTCTTAGCATGATAAAGAAGATTCAAAGAGAGTGAGATGCCAGCTCCTTTCATTCAGTCAGTAGCTTCAAACATTTCTGGTATATGAAAAACATGTTTTTCAATGGCAAAAATCAATGAATATTGTAAATGCACAAACAGTAATATCTCCACATTGCACGGTGCAATTCTGAAATTTTTAGCTTTTTCCTGTTAATCCTAGCATGATAAAGAAGATTCAAAGAGAGTGAGATGCCAGCTCCTTTCATTCAGTCAGTAGCTTCAAACATTTCTGGTATATGAAAAACATGTTTTTCAATGGCAAAAATCAATGAATATTGTAAATGCACAAACAGTAATATCTCCACATTGCAAGGTGCAATTCTGAAATTTTTTGCTTTTTCCTGCTAATCCTAGCATGATAAAGAAGATTCAAAGAGAGTGAGATGCCAGCTCCTTTCATTCAGTCAGTAGCTTCAAACATTTCTGGTATATGAAAAACATGTTTTTCAATGGCAAAAATCAATGAATATTGTAAATGCACAAACAGTAATATCTCCACATTGCACGGTGCAATTATGAAATTTTTAGCTTTTTCCTGTTAATCCTAGCATGATAAAGAAGATTCAAAGAGAGTGAGATGCCAGCTCCTTTCATTCAGTCAGTAGCTTCAAACATTTCTGGTATATGAAAAACATGTTTTTCAATGGCAAAAATCAATGAATATTGTAAATGCACAAACAGTAATATCTCCACATTGCAAGGTGCAATTCTGAAATTTTTTGCTTTTTCCTGCTAATCCTAGCATGATAAAGAAGATTCAAAGAGAGTGAGATGCCAGCTCCTTTCATTCAGTCAGTAGCTTCAAACATTTCTGGTATATGAAAAACATGTTTTTCAATGGCAAAAATCAATGAATATTGTAAATGCACAAACAGTAATATCTCAACATTGCACGGTGCAATTCTGAAATTTTTAGCTTTTTCCTGTTAATCCTAGCATGATAAAGAAGATTCAAAGAGAGTGAGATGCCAGCTCCTTTCATTCAGTCAGTAGCCTCAAACATTTCTGGTATATGAAAAACATGTTTTTCAATGGCAAAAATCAATGAATATTGTAAATGCACAAACAGTAATATCTCCACATTGCAAGGTGCAATTCTGAAATTTTTTGCTTTTTCCTGTTAATCCTAGCATGATAAAGAAGATTCAAAGAGAGTGAGATGCCAGCTCCTTTCATTCAGTCAGTAGCTTCAAACATTTCTGGTATATGAAAAACATGTTTTTCAATGGCAAAAATCAATGAATATTGTAAATGCACAAACAGTAATATCTCCACATTGCAAGGTGCAATTCTGAAATTTTTTGCTTTTTCCTGCTAATCCTAGCATGATAAAGAAGATTCAAAGAGAGTGAGATGCCAGCTCCTTTCATTCAGTCAGTAGCTTCAAACATTTCTGGTATATGAAAAACATGTTTTTCAATGGCAAAAATCAATGAATATTGTAAATGCACAAACAGTAATATCTCCACATTGCACGGTGCAATTATGAAATTTTTAGCTTTTTCCTGTTAATCCTAGCATGATAAAGAAGATTCAAAGAGAGTGAGATGCCAGCTCCTTTCATTCAGTCAGTAGCTTCAAACATTTCTGGTATATGAAAAACATGTTTTTCAATGGCAAAAATCAATGAATATTGTAAATGCACAAACAGTAATATCTCCACATTGCAAGGTGCAATTCTGAAATTTTTTGCTTTTTCCTGCTAATCCTAGCATGATAAAGAAGATTCAAAGAGAGTGAGATGCCAGCTCCTTTCATTCAGTCAGTAGCTTCAAACATTTCTGGTATATGAAAAACATGTTTTTCAATGGCAAAAATCAATGAATATTGTAAATGCACAAACAGTAATATCTCAACATTGCACGGTGCAATTCTGAAATTTTTAGCTTTTTCCTGTTAATCCTAGCATGATAAAGAAGATTCAAAGAGAGTGAGATGCCAGCTCCTTTCATTCAGTCAGTAGCTTCAAACATTTCTGGTATATGAAAAACATGTTTTTCAATGGCAAAAATCAATGAATATTGTAAATGCACAAACAGTAATATCTCCACATTGCAAGGTGCAATTCTGAAATTTTTTGCTTTTTCCTGTTAATCCTAGCATGATAAAGAAGATTCAAAGAGAGTTAGATGCCAGCTCCTTTCATTCAGTCAGTAGCTTCAAACATTTCTGGTATATGAAAAACATGTTTTTCAATGGCAAAAATCAATGAATATTGTAAATGCACAAACAGTAATATCTCCACATTGCAAGGTGCAATTCTGAAATTTTTTGCTTTTTCCTGCTAATCCTAGCATGATAAAGAAGATTCAAAGAGAGTGAGATGCCAGCTCCTTTCATTCAGTCAGTAGCTTCAAACATTTCTGGTATATGAAAAACATGTTTTTCAATGGCAAAAATCAATGAATATTGTAAATGCACAAACAGTAATATCTCCACATTGCACGGTGCAATTATGAAATTTTTAGCTTTTTCCTGTTAATCCTAGCATGATAAAGAAGATTCAAAGAGAGTGAGATGCCAGCTCCTTTCATTCAGTCAGTAGCTTCAAACATTTCTGGTATATGAAAAACATGTTTTTCAATGGCAAAAATCAATGAATATTGTAAATGCACAAACAGTAATATCTCCACATTGCAAGGTGCAATTCTGAAATTTTTTGCTTTTTCCTGCTAATCCTAGCATGATAAAGAAGATTCAAAGAGAGTGAGATGCCAGCTCCTTTCATTCAGTCAGTAGCTTCAAACATTTCTGGTATATGAAAAACATGTTTTTCAATGGCAAAAATCAATGAATATTGTAAATGCACAAACAGTAATATCTCAACATTGCACGGTGCAATTCTGAAATTTTTAGCTTTTTCCTGTTAATCCTAGCATGATAAAGAAGATTCAAAGAGAGTGAGATGCCAGCTCCTTTCATTCAGTCAGTAGCCTCAAACATTTCTGGTATATGAAAAACATGTTTTTCAATGGCAAAAATCAATGAATATTGTAAATGCACAAACAGTAATATCTCCACATTGCAAGGTGCAATTCTGAAATTTTTTGCTTTTTCCTGTTAATCCTAGCATGATAAAGAAGATTCAAAGAGAGTGAGATGCCAGCTCCTTTCATTCAGTCAGTAGCTTCAAACATTTCTGGTATATGAAAAACATGTTTTTCAATGGCAAAAATCAATGAATATTGTAAATGCACAAACAGTAATATCTCCACATTGCAAGGTGCAATTCTGAAATTTTTTGCTTTTTCCTGCTAATCCTAGCATGATAAAGAAGATTCAAAGAGAGTGAGATGCCAGCTCCTTTCATTCAGTCAGTAGCTTCAAACATTTCTGGTATATGAAAAACATGTTTTTCAATGGCAAAAATCAATGAATATTGTAAATGCACAAACAGTAATATCTCCACATTGCACGGTGCAATTATGAAATTTTTAGCTTTTTCCTGTTAATCCTAGCATGATAAAGAAGATTCAAAGAGAGTGAGATGCCAGCTCCTTTCATTCAGTCAGTAGCTTCAAACATTTCTGGTATATGAAAAACATGTTTTTCAATGGCAAAAATCAATGAATATTGTAAATGCACAAACAGTAATATCTCCACATTGCAAGGTGCAATTCTGAAATTTTTTGCTTTTTCCTGCTAATCCTAGCATGATAAAGAAGATTCAAAGAGAGTGAGATGCCAGCTCCTTTCATTCAGTCAGTAGCTTCAAACATTTCTGGTATATGAAAAACATGTTTTTCAATGGCAAAAATCAATGAATATTGTAAATGCACAAACAGTAATATCTCAACATTGCACGGTGCAATTCTGAAATTTTTAGCTTTTTCCTGTTAATCCTAGCATGATAAAGAAGATTCAAAGAGAGTGAGATGCCAGCTCCTTTCATTCAGTCAGTAGCCTCAAACATTTCTGGTATATGAAAAACATGTTTTTCAATGGCAAAAATCAATGAATATTGTAAATGCACAAACAGTAATATCTCCACATTGCAAGGTGCAATTCTGAAATTTTTTGCTTTTTCCTGTTAATCCTAGCATGATAAAGAAGATTCAAAGAGAGTGAGATGCCAGCTCCTTTCATTCAGTCAGTAGCTTCAAACATTTCTGGTATATGAAAAACATGTTTTTCAATGGCAAAAATCAATGAATATTGTAAATGCACAAACAGTAATATCTCCACATTGCAAGGTGCAATTCTGAAATTTTTTGCTTTTTCCTGCTAATCCTAGCATGATAAAGAAGATTCAAAGAGAGTGAGATGCCAGCTCCTTTCATTCAGTCAGTAGCTTCAAACATTTCTGGTATATGAAAAACATGTTTTTCAATGGCAAAAATCAATGAATATTGTAAATGCACAAACAGTAATATCTCCACATTGCACGGTGCAATTCTGAAATTTTTAGCTTTTTCCTGTTAATCCTAGCATGATAAAGAAGATTCAAAGAGAGTGAGATGCCAGCTCCTTTCATTCAGTCAGTAGCTTCAAACATTTCTGGTATATGAAAAACATGTTTTTCAATGGCAAAAATCAATGAATATTGTAAATGCACAAACAGTAATATCTCCACATTGCAAGGTGCAATTCTGAAATTTTTTGCTTTTTCCTGCTAATCCTAGCATGATAAAGAAGATTCAAAGAGAGTGAGATGCCAGCTCCTTTCATTCAGTCAGTAGCTTCAAACATTTCTGGTATATGAAAAACATGTTTTTCAATGGCAAAAATCAATGAATATTGTAAATGCACAAACAGTAATATCTCCACATTGCACGGTGCAATTATGAAATTTTTAGCTTTTTCCTGTTAATCCTAGCATGATAAAGAAGATTCAAAGAGAGTGAGATGCCAGCTCCTTTCATTCAGTCAGTAGCTTCAAACATTTCTGGTATATGAAAAACATGTTTTTCAATGGCAAAAATCAATGAATATTGTAAATGCACAAACAGTAATATCTCCACATTGCACGGTGCAATTCTGAAATTTTTAGCTTTTTCCTGTTAATCCTAGCATGATAAAGAAGATTCAAAGAGAGTGAGATGCCAGCTCCTTTCATTCAGTCAGTAGCTTCAAACATTTCTGGTATATGAAAAACATGTTTTTCAATGGCAAAAATCAATGAATATTGTAAATGCACAAACAGTAATATCTCCACATTGCAAGGTGCAATTCTGAAATTTTTTGCTTTTTCCTGCTAATCCTAGCATGATAAAGAAGATTCAAAGAGAGTGAGATGCCAGCTCCTTTCATTCAGTCAGTAGCTTCAAACATTTCTGGTATATGAAAAACATGTTTTTCAATGGCAAAAATCAATGAATATTGTAAATGCACAAACAGTAATATCTCCACATTGCACGGTGCAATTCTGAAATTTTTAGCTTTTTCCTGTTAATCCTAGCATGATAAAGAAGATTCAAAGAGAGTGAGATGCCAGCTCCTTTCATTCAGTCAGTAGCTTCAAACATTTCTGGTATATGAAAAACATGTTTTTCAATGGCAAAAATCAATGAATATTGTAAATGCACAAACAGTAATATCTCCACATTGCAAGGTGCAATTCTGAAATTTTTTGCTTTTTCCTGCTAATCCTAGCATGATAAAGAAGATTCAAAGAGAGTGAGATGCCAGCTCCTTTCATTCAGTCAGTAGCTTCAAACATTTCTGGTATATGAAAAACATGTTTTTCAATGGCAAAAATCAATGAATATTGTAAATGCACAAACAGTAATATCTCCACATTGCACGGTGCAATTCTGAAATTTTTAGCTTTTTCCTGTTAATCCTAGCATGATAAAGAAGATTCAAAGAGAGTGAGATGCCAGCTCCTTTCATTCAGTCAGTAGCTTCAAACATTTCTGGTATATGAAAAACATGTTTTTCAATGGCAAAAATCAATGAATATTGTAAATGCACAAACAGTAATATCTCCACATTGCAAGGTGCAATTCTGAAATTTTTTGCTTTTTCCTGCTAATCCTAGCATGATAAAGAAGATTCAAAGAGAGTGAGATGCCAGCTCCTTTCATTCAGTCAGTAGCTTCAAACATTTCTGGTATATGAATAACATGATGTTTTTCAATGGCAAAAATCAATGAATATTGTAAATGCACAAACAGTAATTTCTCCGCATTGCAAGGTGCAATTCTGAAATTTTTGCTTTTTCCTGCTCCTCTTAGCATGATAAAGAAGATTCAAAGAGAGTGAGATGCCAGCTCCTTTCATTCAGTCAGTAGCTTCAATCATTTCTGGACGTTTTTCAATGGCAAAAATCAATGAATATTGTAAATGCACAAACAGTAATTTCTCCGCATTGCAAGGTGCAATTCTGAAATTTTTTGCTTTTTCCTGCTCCTCTTAGCATGATAAAGAAGATTCAAAGAGAGTGAGATGCCAGCTCCTTTCATTCAGTCAGTAGCTTCAATCATTTCTGGACGTTTTTCAATGGCAAAAATCAATGAATATTGTAAATGCACAAACAGTAATTTCTCCGCATTGCAAGGTGCAATTCTGAAATTTTTTGCTTTTTCCTGCTCCTCTTAGTATGATAAAGAAAATTCAAAGAGAGTGAGATGCCAGCTCCTTTCATTCAGTCAGTAGCTTCAAACATTTCTGGTATATGAATAACATGATGTTTTTCAATGGCAAAAATCAATGAATATTGTAAATGCACAAACAGTAATTTCTCCGCATTGCAAGGTGCAATTCTGAAATTTTTTGCTTTTTCCTGCTCCTCTTAGCATGATAAAGAAGATTCAAAGAGAGTGAGATGCCAGCTCCTTTCATTCAGTCAGTAGCTTCAATCATTTCTGGTATATGAATAACATGATGTTTTTCAATGGCAAAAATTAATGAATATTGTAAATGCACAAACAGTAATATCTCCGCATTGCAAGGTGCAATTCTGAAATTTTTTGCTTTTTCCTGCTCCTCTTAGCATGATAAAGAAGATTCAAAGAGAGTGAGATGCCAGCTCCTTTCATTCAGTCAGTAGCTTCAATCATTTCTGGACGTTTTTCAATGGCAAAAATCAATGAATATTGTAAATGCACAAACAGTAATTTCTCCGCTTTGAAGGTGCAATTCTGAAATTTTTTGCTTTTTCCTGCTCCTCTTAGCATGATAAAGAAGATTCAAAGAGAGTGAGATGCCAGCTCCTTTCATTCAGTCAGTAGCTTCAAACATTTCTGGTATATGAATAACATGATGTTTTTCAATGGCAAAAATCAATGAATATTGTAAATGCACAAACAGTAATTTCTCCGCATTGCAAGGTGCAATTCTGAAATTTTTTGCTTTTTCCTGCTCCTCTTAGCATGATAAAGAAGATTCAGAGAGTGAGATGAGAGCTCCTTTCATTCAGTCAGTAGCTTCAATCATTTCTGGACGTTTTTCAATGGCAAAAATCAATGAATATTGTAAATGCACAAACAGTAATTTCTCCGCATTGCAAGGTGCAATTCTGAAATGTTTTGCTTTTTCCTGCTCCTCTTAGCATGATAAAGAAGATTCAGAGAGTGAGATGCCAGCTCCTTTCATTCAGTCAGTAGCTTCAATCATTTCTGGACGTTTTTCAATGGCAAAAATCAATGAATATTGTAAATGCACAAACAGTAATTTCTCCGCATTGCAAGGTGCAATTCTGAAATGTTTTGCTTTTTCCTGCTCCTCTTAGCATGATAAAGAAGATTCAAAGAGAGTGATATGCCAGCTCCTTTCATTCAGTCAGTAGCTTCAATCATTTCTGGTATATGAATAACATGATGTTTTTCAATGGCAAAAATCAATGAATATTGTAAATGCACAAACAGTAATTTCTCCGCATTGCAAGGTGCAATTCTGAAATTTTTTGCTTTTTCCTGCTCCTCTTAGCATGATAAAGAAGATTCAAAGAGAGTGAGATGCCAGCTCCTTTCATTCAGTCAGTAGCTTCAATCATTTCTGGACGTTTTTCAATGGCAAAAATCAATGAATATTGTAAATGCACAAACAGTAATTTCTCCGCATTGCAAGGTGCAATTCTGAAATTTTTTGCTTTTTCCTGCTCCTCTTAGTATGATAAAGAAGATTCAAAGAGAGTGAGATGCCAGCTCCTTTCATTCAGTCAGTAGCTTCAAACATTTCTGGTATATGAATAACATGATGTTTTTCAATGGCAAAAATCAATGAATATTGTAAATGCACAAACAGTAATTTCTCCGCATTGCAAGGTGCAATTCTGAAATTTTTTGCTTTTTCCTGCTCCTCTTAGCATGATAAAGAAGATTCAAAGAGAGTGAGATGCCAGCTCCTTTCATTCAGTCAGTAGCTTCAATCATTTCTGGTATATGAATAACATGATGTTTTTCAATGGCAAAAATTAATGAATATTGTAAATGCACAAACAGTAATATCTCCGCATTGCAAGGTGCAATTCTGAAATTTTTTGCTTTTTCCTGCTCCTCTTAGCATGATAAAGAAGATTCAAAGAGAGTGAGATGCCAGCTCCTTTCATTCAGTCAGTAGCTTCAATCATTTCTGGACGTTTTTCAATGGCAAAAATCAATGAATATTGTAAATGCACAAACAGTAATTTCTCCGCATTGAAGGTGCAATTCTGAAATTTTTTGCTTTTTCCTGCTCCTCTTAGCATGATAAAGAAGATTCAAAGAGAGTGAGATGCCAGCTCCTTTCATTCAGTCAGTAGCTTCAAACATTTCTGGTATATGAATAACATGATGTTTTTCAATGGCAAAAATCAATGAATATTGTAAATGCACAAACTAATTTCTCCGCATTGCAAGGTGCAATTCTGAAATTTTTTGCTTTTTCCTGCTCCTCTTAGCATGATAAAGAAGATTCAAAGAGAGTGAGATGAGAGCTCCTTTCATTCAGTCAGTAGCTTCAATCATTTCTGGACGTTTTTCAATGGCAAAAATCAATGAATATTGTAAATGCACAAACAGTAATTTCTCCGCATTGCAAGGTGCAATTCTGAAATGTTTTGCTTTTTCCTGCTCCTCTTAGCATGATAAAGAAGATTCAGAGAGTGAGATGCCAGCTCCTTTCATTCAGTCAGTAGCTTCAATCATTTCTGGACGTTTTTCAATGGCAAAAATCAATGAATATTGTAAATGCACAAACAGTAATTTCTCCGCATTGCAAGGTGCAATTCTGAAATTTTTTGCTTTTTCCTGCTCCTCTTAGCATGATAAAGAAGATTCAAAGAGAGTGATATGCCAGCTCCTTTCATTCAGTCAGTAGCTTCAATCATTTCTGGTATATGAATAACATGATGTTTTTCAATGGCAAAAATCAATGAATATTGTAAATGCACAAACAGTAATTTCTCCGCATTGCAAGGTGCAATTCTGAAATTTTTTGCTTTTTCCTGCTCCTCTTAGCATGATAAAGAAGATTCAAAGAGAGTGAGATGCCAGCTCCTTTCATTCAGTCAGTAGCTTCAATCATTTCTGGACGTTTTTCAATGGCAAAAATCAATGAATATTGTAAATGCACAAACAGTAATTTCTCCGCATTGCAAGGTGCAATTCTGAAATTTTTTGCTTTTTCCTGCTCCTCTTAGCATGGTAAAGAAGACTCAAAGAGAGTGAGATGCCAGCTCCTTTCATTCAGTCAGTAGCTTCAATCATTTCTGGACGTTTTTCAACGGCAAAAATCAATGAATATTGTAGATGCACAAACAGTAATTTCTCCGCATTGCAAGGTGCAATTCTGAAATTTTTTGCTTTTTCCTGCTCCTCTTAGCATGATAAAGAAGATTCAAAGAGACTGAGATGCCAGCTCCTTTCATTCAGTCAGTAGCTTCAATCATTTCTGGACGTTTTTCAATGGCAAAAATCAATGAATATTGTAAATGCACAAACAGTAATTTCTCCGCATTGCAAGGTGCAATTCTGAAATTTTTTGCTTTTTCCTGCTCCTCTTAGCATGATAAAGAAGATTCAAAGAGAGTGAGATGCCAGCTCCTTTCATTCAGTCAGTAGCTTCAATCATTTCTGGATGTTTTTCAATGGCAAAAATCAATGAATATTGTAAATGCACAAACAGTAATTTCTCCGCATTGCAAGGTGCAATTCTGAAATTTTTTGCTTTTTCCTGCTCCTCTTAGCATGATAAAGAAGATTCAAAGAGAGTGAGATGCCAGCTCCTTTCATTCAGTCAGTAGCTTCAAACATTTCTGGTATATGAAAAACATGTTTTTCAATGGCAAAAATCAATGAATATTGTAAATGCACAAACAGTAATATCTCCACATTGCACGGTGCAATTCTGAAATTTTTAGCTTTTTCCTGTTAATCCTAGCATGATAAAGAAGATTCAAAGAGAGTGAGATGCCAGCTCCTTTCATTCAGTCAGTAGCTTCAAACATTTCTGGTATATGAAAAACATGTTTTTCAATGGCAAAAATCAATGAATATTGTAAATGCACAAACAGTAATATCTCCACATTGCAAGGTGCAATTCTGAAATTTTTTGCTTTTTCCTGCTAATCCTAGCATGATAAAGAAGATTCAAAGAGAGTGAGATGCCAGCTCCTTTCATTCAGTCAGTAGCTTCAAACATTTCTGGTATATGAAAAACATGTTTTTCAATGGCAAAAATCAATGAATATTGTAAATGCACAAACAGTAATATCTCCACATTGCACGGTGCAATTATGAAATTTTTAGCTTTTTCCTGTTAATCCTAGCATGATAAAGAAGATTCAAAGAGAGTGAGATGCCAGCTCCTTTCATTCAGTCAGTAGCTTCAAACATTTCTGGTATATGAAAAACATGTTTTTCAATGGCAAAAATCAATGAATATTGTAAATGCACAAACAGTAATATCTCCACATTGCAAGGTGCAATTCTGAAATTTTTTGCTTTTTCCTGCTAATCCTAGCATGATAAAGAAGATTCAAAGAGAGTGAGATGCCAGCTCCTTTCATTCAGTCAGTAGCTTCAATCATTTCTGGACGTTTTTCAATGGCAAAAATCAATGAATATTGTAAATGCACAAACAGTAATTTCTCCGCATTGCAAGGTGCAATTCTGAAATTTTTTGCTTTTTCCTGCTCCTCTTAGCATGATAAAGAAGATTCAAAGAGAGTGAGATGCCAGCTCCTTTCATTCAGTCAGTAGCTTCAATCATTTCTGGATGTTTTTCAATGGCAAAAATCAATGAATATTGTAAATGCACAAACAGTAATTTCTCCGCATTGCAAGGTGCAATTCTGAAATTTTTTGCTTTTTCCTGCTCCTCTTAGCATGATAAAGAAGATTCAAAGAGAGTGAGATGCCAGCTCCTTTCATTCAGTCAGTAGCTTCAAACATTTCTGGTATATGAAAAACATGTTTTTCAATGGCAAAAATCAATGAATATTGTAAATGCACAAACAGTAATATCTCCACATTGCAAGGTGCAATTCTGAAATTTTTTGCTTTTTCCTGCTAATCCTAGCATGATAAAGAAGATTCAAAGAGAGTGAGATGCCAGCTCCTTTCATTCAGTCAGTAGCTTCAAACATTTCTGGTATATGAAAAACATGTTTTTCAATGGCAAAAATCAATGAATATTGTAAATGCACAAACAGTAATATCTCCACATTGCACGGTGCAATTCTGAAATTTTTAGCTTTTTCCTGTTAATCCTAGCATGATAAAGAAGATTCAAAGAGAGTGAGATGCCAGCTCCTTTCATTCAGTCAGTAGCTTCAAACATTTCTGGTATATGAAAAACATGTTTTTCAATGGCAAAAATCAATGAATATTGTAAATGCACAAACAGTAATATCTCCACATTGCAAGGTGCAATTCTGAAATTTTTTGCTTTTTCCTGCTAATCCTAGCATGATAAAGAAGATTCAAAGAGAGTGAGATGCCAGCTCCTTTCATTCAGTCAGTAGCTTCAATCATTTCTGGACGTTTTTCAATGGCAAAAATCAATGAATATTGTAAATGCACAAACAGTAATTTCTCCGCATTGCAAGGTGCAATTCTGAAATTTTTTGCTTTTTCCTGCTCCTCTTAGCATGATAAAGAAGATTCAAAGAGAGTGAGATGCCAGCTCCTTTCATTCAGTCAGTAGCTTCAATCATTTCTGGATGTTTTTCAATGGCAAAAATCAATGAATATTGTAAATGCACAAACAGTAATTTCTCTGCATTGCAAGGTGCAATTCTGAAATTTTTTGCTTTTTCCTGCTCCTCTTAGCATGATAAAGAAGATTCAAAGAGAGTGAGATGCCAGCTCCTTTCATTCAGTCAGTAGCTTCAAACATTTCTGGTATATGAAAAACATGTTTTTCAATGGCAAAAATCAATGAATATTGTAAATGCACAAACAGTAATATCTCCACATTGCAAGGTGCAATTCTGAAATTTTTTGCTTTTTCCTGCTAATCCTAGCATGATAAAGAAGATTCAAAGAGAGTGAGATGCCAGCTCCTTTCATTCAGTCAGTAGCTTCAAACATTTCTGGACGTTTTTCAATGGCAAAAATCAATGAATATTGTAAATGCACAAACAGTAATTTCTCCGCATTGCAAGGTGCAATTCTGAAATTTTTTGCTTTTTCCTGCTAATCCTAGCATGATAAAGAAGATTCAAAGAGAGTGAGATGCCAGCTCCTTTCATTCAGTCAGTAGCTTCAATCATTTCTGGACGTTTTTCAATGGTAAAAATCAATGAATATTGTAAATGCACAAACAGTAATTTCTCCGCATTGCAAGGTGCAATTCTGAAATTTTTTGCTTTTTCCTGCTCCTCTTAGCATGATAAAGAAGATTCAAAGAGAGTGAGATGCCAGCTCCTTTCATTCAGTCAGTAGCTTCAATCATTTCTGGATGTTTTTCAATGGCAAAAATCAATGAATATTGTAAATGCACAAACAGTAATTTCTCCGCATTGCAAGGTGCAATTCTGAAATTTTTTGCTTTTTCCTGCTCCTCTTAGCATGATAAAGAAGATTCAAAGAGAGTGAGATGCCAGCTCCTTTCATTCAGTCAGTAGCTTCAAACATTTCTGGTATATGAAAAACATGTTTTTCAATGGCAAAAATCAATGAATATTGTAAATGCACAAACAGTAATATCTCCACATTGCAAGGTGCAATTCTGAAATTTTTTGCTTTTTCCTGCTAATCCTAGCATGATAAAGAAGATTCAAAGAGAGTGAGATGCCAGCTCCTTTCATTCAGTCAGTAGCTTCAAACATTTCTGGACGTTTTTCAATGGCAAAAATCAATGAATATTGTAAATGCACAAACAGTAATTTCTCCGCATTGCAAGGTGCAATTCTGAAATGTTTTGCTTTTTCCTGCTCCTCTTAGCATGATAAAGAAGATTCAGAGAATGAGATGCCAGCTCCTTTCATTCAGTCAGTAGCTTCAATCATTTCTGGACGTTTTTCAATGGCAAAAATCAATGAATAATGTAAATGCACAAACAGTAATTTCTCCGCATTGCAAGGTGCAATTCTGAAATTTTTTGCTTTTTCCTGCTCCTCTTAGCATGATAAAGAAGATTCAAAGAGAGTGAGATGCCAGCTCCTTTCATTCAGTCAGTAGCTTCAATCATTTCTGGATGTTTTTCAATGGCAAAAATCAATGAATATTGTAAATGCACAAACAGTAATTTCTCCGCATTGCAAGGTGCAATTCTGAAATTTTTTGCTTTTTCCTGCTCCTCTTAGCATGATAAAGAAGATTCAAAGAGAGTGAGATGCCAGCTCCTTTCATTCAGTCAGTAGCTTCAAACATTTCTGGTATATGAAAAACATGTTTTTCAATGGCAAAAATCAATGAATATTGTAAATGCACAAACAGTAATATCTCCACATTGCACGGTGCAATTCTGAAATTTTTAGCTTTTTCCTGTTAATCCTAGCATGATAAAGAAGATTCAAAGAGAGTGAGATGCCAGCTCCTTTCATTCAGTCAGTAGCTTCAAACATTTCTGGTATATGAAAAACATGTTTTTCAATGGCAAAAATCAATGAATATTGTAAATGCACAAACAGTAATAACTCCACATTGCAAGGTGCAATTCTGAAATTTTTTGCTTTTTCCTGCTAATCCTAGCATGATAAAGAAGATTCAAAGAGAGTGAGATGCCAGCTCCTTTCATTCAGTCAGTAGCTTCAAACATTTCTGGTATATGAAAAACATGTTTTTCAATGGCAAAAATCAATGAATATTGTAAATGCACAAACAGTAATATCTCAACATTGCACGGTGCAATTCTGAAATTTTTAGCTTTTTCCTGTTAATCCTAGCATGATAAAGAAGATTCAAAGAGAGTGAGATGCCAGCTCCTTTCATTCAGTCAGTAGCTTCAAACATTTCTGGTATATGAAAAACGTTTTTCAATGGCAAAAATCAATGAATATTGTAAATGCACAAACAGTAATATCTCCACATTGCAAGGTGCAATTCTGAAATTTTTTGCTTTTTCCTGTTAATCCTAGCATGATAAAGAAGATTCAAAGAGAGTGAGATGCCAGCTCCTTTCATTCAGTCAGTAGCTTCAAACATTTCTGGTATATGAAAAACATGTTTTTCAATGGCAAAAATCAATGAATATTGTAAATGCACAAACAGTAATATCTCCACATTGCAAGGTGCAATTCTGAAATTTTTTGCTTTTTCCTGCTCCTCTTAGCATGATAAAGAAGATTCAAAGAGAGTGAGATGCCAGCTCCTTTCATTCAGTCAGTAGCTTCAATCATTTCTGGACGTTTTTCAATGGCAAAAATCAATGAATATTGTAAATGCACAAACAGTAATTTCTCCGCATTGCAAGGTGCAATTCTGAAATTTTTTGCTTTTTCCTGCTCCTCTTAGCATGGTAAAGAAGACTCAAAGAGAGTGAGATGCCAGCTCCTTTCATTCAGTCAGTAGCTTCAATCATTTCTGGACGTTTTTCAACGGCAAAAATCAATGAATATTGTAGATGCACAAACAGTAATTTCTCCGCATTGCAAGGTGCAATTCTGAAATTTTTTGCTTTTTCCTGCTCCTCTTAGCATGATAAAGAAGATTCAAAGAGACTGAGATGCCAGCTCCTTTCATTCAGTCAGTAGCTTCAATCATTTCTGGACGTTTTTCAATGGCAAAAATCAATGAATATTGTAAATGCACAAACAGTAATTTATCCGCATTGCAAGGTGCAATTCTGAAATTTTTTGCTTTTTCCTGCTCCTCTTAGCATGATAAAGAAGATTCAAAGAGAGTGAGATGCCAGCTCCTTTCATTCAGTCAGTAGCTTCAATCATTTCTGGATGTTTTTCAATGGCAAAAATCAATGAATATTGTAAATGCACAAACAGTAATTTCTCCGCATTGCAAGGTGCAATTCTGAAATTTTTTGCTTTTTCCTGCTCCTCTTAGCATGATAAAGAAGATTCAAAGAGAGTGAGATGCCAGCTCCTTTCATTCAGTCAGTAGCTTCAAACATTTCTGGTATATGAAAAACATGTTTTTCAATGGCAAAAATCAATGAATATTGTAAATGCACAAACAGTAATATCTCCACATTGCACGGTGCAATTCTGAAATTTTTAGCTTTTTCCTGTTAATCCTAGCATGATAAAGAAGATTCAAAGAGAGTGAGATGCCAGCTCCTTTCATTCAGTCAGTAGCTTCAAACATTTCTGGTATATGAAAAACATGTTTTTCAATGGCAAAAATCAATGAATATTGTAAATGCACAAACAGTAATATCTCCACATTGCAAGGTGCAATTCTGAAATTTTTTGCTTTTTCCTGCTAATCCTAGCATGATAAAGAAGATTCAAAGAGAGTGAGATGCCAGCTCCTTTCATTCAGTCAGTAGCTTCAAACATTTCTGGTATATGAAAAACATGTTTTTCAATGGCAAAAATCAATGAATATTGTAAATGCACAAACAGTAATATCTCCACATTGCAAGGTGCAATTCTGAAATTTTTTGCTTTTTCCTGCTAATCCTAGCATGATAAAGAAGATTCAAAGAGAGTGAGATGCCAGCTCCTTTCATTCAGTCAGTAGCTTCAAACATTTCTGGTATATGAAAAACATGTTTTTCAATGGCAAAAATCAATGGATATTGTAAATGCACAAACAGTAATATCTCAACATTGCACGGTGCAATTCTGAAATTTTTAGCTTTTTCCTGTTAATCCTAGCATGATAAAGAAGATTCAAAGAGAGTGAGATGCCAGCTCCTTTCATTCAGTCAGTAGCCTCAAACATTTCTGGTATATGAAAAACATGTTTTTCAATGGCAAAAATCAATGAATATTGTAAATGCACAAACAGTAATATCTCCACATTGCAAGGTGCAATTCTGAAATTTTTTGCTTTTTCCTGTTAATCCTAGCATGATAAAGAAGATTCAAAGAGAGTGAGATGCCAGCTCCTTTCATTCAGTCAGTAGCTTCAAACATTTCTGGTATATGAAAAACATGTTTTTCAATGGCAAAAATCAATGAATATTGTAAATGCACAAACAGTAATATCTCCACATTGCAAGGTGCAATTCTGAAATTTTTTGCTTTTTCCTGCTAATCCTAGCATGATAAAGAAGATTCAAAGAGAGTGAGATGCCAGCTCCTTTCATTCAGTCAGTAGCTTCAAACATTTCTGGTATATGAAAAACATGTTTTTCAATGGCAAAAATCAATGAATATTGTAAATGCACAAACAGTAATAACTCCACATTGCAAGGTGCAATTCTGAAATTTTTTGCTTTTTCCTGCTAATCCTAGCATGATAAAGAAGATTCAAAGAGAGTGAGATGCCAGCTCCTTTCATTCAGTCAGTAGCTTCAAACATTTCTGGTATATGAAAAACATGTTTTTCAATGGCAAAAATCAATGAATATTGTAAATGCACAAACAGTAATATCTCAACATTGCACGGTGCAATTCTGAAATTTTTAGCTTTTTCCTGTTAATCCTAGCATGATAAAGAAGATTCAAAGAGAGTGAGATGCCAGCTCCTTTCATTCAGTCAGTAGCTTCAAACATTTCTGGTATATGAAAAACGTTTTTCAATGGCAAAAATCAATGAATATTGTAAATGCACAAACAGTAATATCTCCACATTGCAAGGTGCAATTCTGAAATTTTTTGCTTTTTCCTGTTAATCCTAGCATGATAAAGAAGATTCAAAGAGAGTGAGATGCCAGCTCCTTTCATTCAGTCAGTAGCTTCAAACATTTCTGGTATATGAAAAACATGTTTTTCAATGGCAAAAATCAATGAATATTGTAAATGCACAAACAGTAATATCTCCACATTGCAAGGTGCAATTCTGAAATTTTTTGCTTTTTCCTGCTAATCCTAGCATGATAAAGAAGATTCAAAGAGAGTGAGATGCCAGCTCCTTTCATTCAGTCAGTAGCTTCAAACATTTCTGGACGTTTTTCAATGGCAAAAATCAATGAATATTGTAAATGCACAAACAGTAATTTCTCCGCATTGCAAGGTGCAATTCTGAAATTTTTTGCTTTTTCCTGCTAATCCTAGCATGATAAAGAAGATTCAAAGAGAGTGAGATGCCAGCTCCTTTCATTCAGTCAGTAGCTTCAATCATTTCTGGACGTTTTTCAATGGTAAAAATCAATGAATATTGTAAATGCACAAACAGTAATTTCTCCGCATTGCAAGGTGCAATTCTGAAATTTTTTGCTTTTTCCTGCTCCTCTTAGCATGATAAAGAAGATTCAAAGAGAGTGAGATGCCAGCTCCTTTCATTCAGTCAGTAGCTTCAATCATTTCTGGATGTTTTTCAATGGCAAAAATCAATGAATATTGTAAATGCACAAACAGTAATTTCTCCGCATTGCAAGGTGCAATTCTGAAATTTTTTGCTTTTTCCTGCTCCTCTTAGCATGATAAAGAAGATTCAAAGAGAGTGAGATGCCAGCTCCTTTCATTCAGTCAGTAGCTTCAAACATTTCTGGTATATGAAAAACATGTTTTTCAATGGCAAAAATCAATGAATATTGTAAATGCACAAACAGTAATATCTCCACATTGCAAGGTGCAATTCTGAAATTTTTTGCTTTTTCCTGCTAATCCTAGCATGATAAAGAAGATTCAAAGAGAGTGAGATGCCAGCTCCTTTCATTCAGTCAGTAGCTTCAAACATTTCTGGACGTTTTTCAATGGCAAAAATCAATGAATATTGTAAATGCACAAACAGTAATTTCTCCGCATTGCAAGGTGCAATTCTGAAATGTTTTGCTTTTTCCTGCTCCTCTTAGCATGATAAAGAAGATTCAGAGAGTGAGATGCCAGCTCCTTTCATTCAGTCAGTAGCTTCAATCATTTCTGGACGTTTTTCAATGGCAAAAATCAATGAATATTGTAAATGCACAAACAGTAATTTCTCCGCATTGCAAGGTGCAATTCTGAAATTTTTTGCTTTTTCCTGCTCCTCTTAGCATGATAAAGAAGATTCAAAGAGAGTGAGATGCCAGCTCCTTTCATTCAGTCAGTAACTTCAATCATTTCTGGATGTTTTTCAATGGCAAAAATCAATGAATATTGTAAATGCACAAACAGTAATTTCTCCGCATTGCAAGGTGCAATTCTGAAATTTTTTGCTTTTTCCTGCTCCTCTTAGCATGATAAAGAAGATTCAAAGAGAGTGAGATGCCAGCTCCTTTCATTCAGTCAGTAGCTTCAAACATTTCTGGTATATGAAAAACATGTTTTTCAATGGCAAAAATCAATGAATATTGTAAATGCACAAACAGTAATATCTCCACATTGCACGGTGCAATTCTGAAATTTTTAGCTTTTTCCTGTTAATCCTAGCATGATAAAGAAGATTCAAAGAGAGTGAGATGCCAGCTCCTTTCATTCAGTCAGTAGCTTCAAACATTTCTGGTATATGAAAAACATGTTTTTCAATGGCAAAAATCAATGAATATTGTAAATGCACAAACAGTAATAACTCCACATTGCAAGGTGCAATTCTGAAATTTTTTGCTTTTTCCTGCTAATCCTAGCATGATAAAGAAGATTCAAAGAGAGTGAGATGCCAGCTCCTTTCATTCAGTCAGTAGCTTCAAACATTTCTGGTATATGAAAAACATGTTTTTCAATGGCAAAAATCAATGAATATTGTAAATGCACAAACAGTAATATCTCAACATTGCACGGTGCAATTCTGAAATTTTTAGCTTTTTCCTGTTAATCCTAGCATGATAAAGAAGATTCAAAGAGAGTGAGATGCCAGCTCCTTTCATTCAGTCAGTAGCTTCAAACATTTCTGGTATATGAAAAACGTTTTTCAATGGCAAAAATCAATGAATATTGTAAATGCACAAACAGTAATATCTCCACATTGCAAGGTGCAATTCTGAAATTTTTTGCTTTTTCCTGTTAATCCTAGCATGATAAAGAAGATTCAAAGAGAGTGAGATGCCAGCTCCTTTCATTCAGTCAGTAGCTTCAAACATTTCTGGTATATGAAAAACATGTTTTTCAATGGCAAAAATCAATGAATATTGTAAATGCACAAACAGTAATATCTCCACATTGCAAGGTGCAATTCTGAAATTTTTTGCTTTTTCCTGCTCCTCTTAGCATGATAAAGAAGATTCAAAGAGAGTGAGATGCCAGCTCCTTTCATTCAGTCAGTAGCTTCAATCATTTCTGGACGTTTTTCAATGGCAAAAATCAATGAATATTGTAAATGCACAAACAGTAATTTCTCCGCATTGCAAGGTGCAATTCTGAAATTTTTTGCTTTTTCCTGCTCCTCTTAGCATGGTAAAGAAGACTCAAAGAGAGTGAGATGCCAGCTCCTTTCATTCAGTCAGTAGCTTCAATCATTTCTGGACGTTTTTCAACGGCAAAAATCAATGAATATTGTAGATGCACAAACAGTAATTTCTCCGCATTGCAAGGTGCAATTCTGAAATTTTTTGCTTTTTCCTGCTCCTCTTAGCATGATGAAGATTCAAAGAGACTGAGATGCCAGCTCCTTTCATTCAGTCAGTAGCTTCAATCATTTCTGGACGTTTTTCAATGGCAAAAATCAATGAATATTGTAAATGCACAAACAGTAATATCTCCACATTGCAAGGTGCAATTCTGAAATTTTTTGCTTTTTCCTGCTCCTCTTAGCATGATAAAGAAGATTCAAAGAGAGTGAGATGCCAGCTCCTTTCATTCAGTCAGTAGCTTCAATCATTTCTGGATGTTTTTCAATGGCAAAAATCAATGAATATTGTAAATGCACAAACAGTAATTTCTCCGCATTGCAAGGTGCAATTCTGAAATTTTTTGCTTTTTCCTGCTCCTCTTAGCATGATAAAGAAGATTCAAAGAGAGTGAGATGCCAGCTCCTTTCATTCAGTCAGTAGCTTCAAACATTTCTGGTATATGAAAAACATGTTTTTCAATGGCAAAAATCAATGAATATTGTAAATGCACAAACAGTAATATCTCCACATTGCACGGTGCAATTCTGAAATTTTTAGCTTTTTCCTGTTAATCCTAGCATGATAAAGAAGATTCAAAGAGAGTGAGATGCCAGCTCCTTTCATTCAGTCAGTAGCTTCAAACATTTCTGGTATATGAAAAACATGTTTTTCAATGGCAAAAATCAATGAATATTGTAAATGCACAAACAGTAATATCTCCACATTGCAAGGTGCAATTCTGAAATTTTTTGCTTTTTCCTGCTAATCCTAGCATGATAAAGAAGATTCAAAGAGTGTGAGATGCCAGCTCCTTTCATTCAGTCAGTAGCTTCAAACATTTCTGGTATATGAAAAACATGTTTTTCAATGGCAAAAATCAATGAATATTGTAAATGCACAAACAGTAATATCTCCACATTGCAAGGTGCAATTCTGAAATTTTTTGCTTTTTCCTGCTAATCCTAGCATGATAAAGAAGATTCAAAGAGAGTGAGATGCCAGCTCCTTTCATTCAGTCAGTAGCTTCAAACATTTCTGGTATATGAAAAACATGTTTTTCAATGGCAAAAATCAATGGATATTGTAAATGCACAAACAGTAATATCTCAACATTGCACGGTGCAATTCTGAAATTTTTAGCTTTTTCCTGTTAATCCTAGCATGATAAAGAAGATTCAAAGAGAGTGAGATGCCAGCTCCTTTCATTCAGTCAGTAGCCTCAAACATTTCTGGTATATGAAAAACATGTTTTTCAATGGCAAAAATCAATGAATATTGTAAATGCACAAACAGTAATATCTCCACATTGCAAGATGCAATTCTGAAATTTTTTGCTTTTTCCTGTTAATCCTAGCATGATAAAGAAGATTCAAAGAGAGTGAGATGCCAGCTCCTTTCATTCAGTCAGTAGCTTCAAACATTTCTGGTATATGAAAAACATGTTTTTCAATGGCAAAAATCAATGAATATTGTAAATGCACAAACAGTAATATCTCCACATTGCAAGGTGCAATTCTGAAATTTTTTGCTTTTTCCTGCTAATCCTAGCATGATAAAGAAGATTCAAAGAGAGTGAGATGCCAGCTCCTTTCATTCAGTCAGTAGCTTCAAACATTTCTGGTATATGAAAAACATGTTTTTCAATGGCAAAAATCAATGAATATTGTAAATGCACAAACAGTAATAACTCCACATTGCAAGGTGCAATTCTGAAATTTTTTGCTTTTTCCTGCTAATCCTAGCATGATAAAGAAGATTCAAAGAGAGTGAGATGCCAGCTCCTTTCATTCAGTCAGTAGCTTCAAACATTTCTGGTATATGAAAAACATGTTTTTCAATGGCAAAAATCAATGAATATTGTAAATGCACAAACAGTAATATCTCAACATTGCACGGTGCAATTCTGAAATTTTTAGCTTTTTCCTGTTAATCCTAGCATGATAAAGAAGATTCAAAGAGAGTGAGATGCCAGCTCCTTTCATTCAGTCAGTAGCTTCAAACATTTCTGGTATATGAAAAACGTTTTTCAATGGCAAAAATCAATGAATATTGTAAATGCACAAACAGTAATATCTCCACATTGCAAGGTGCAATTCTGAAATTTTTTGCTTTTTCCTGTTAATCCTAGCATGATAAAGAAGATTCAAAGAGAGTGAGATGCCAGCTCCTTTCATTCAGTCAGTAGCTTCAAACATTTCTGGTATATGAAAAACATGTTTTTCAATGGCAAAAATCAATGAATATTGTAAATGCACAAACAGTAATATCTCCACATTGCAAGGTGCAATTCTGAAATTTTTTGCTTTTTCCTGCTAATCCTAGCATGATAAAGAAGATTCAAAGAGAGTGAGATGCCAGCTCCTTTCATTCAGTCAGTAGCTTCAAACATTTCTGGTATATGAAAAACATGTTTTTCAATGGCAAAAATCAATGAATATTGTAAATGCACAAACAGTAATATCTCCACATTGCACGGTGCAATTCTGAAATTTTTAGCTTTTTCCTGTTAATCCTAGCATGATAAAGAAGATTCAGAGTGACATGCCAGCTCCTTTCATTCAGTCAGTAGCTTCAAACATTTCTGGTATATGAAAAACATGTTTTTCAATGGCAAAAATCAATGAATATTGTAAATGCACAAACAGTAATATCTCCACATTGCAAGGTGCAATTCTGAAATTTTTTGCTTTTTCCTGCTAATCCTAGCATGATAAAGAAGATTCAAAGAGAGTGAGATGCCAGCTCCTTTCATTCAGTCAGTAGCTTCAAACATTTCTGGTATATGAAAAACATGTTTTTCAATGGCAAAAATCAATGAATATTGTAAATGCACAAACAGTAATATCTCCACATTGCACGGTGCAATTCTGAAATTTTTAGCTTTTTCCTGTTAATCCTAGCATGATAAAGAAGATTCAAAGAGAGTGAGATGCCAGCTCCTTTCATTCAGTCAGTAGCTTCAAACATTTCTGGTATATGAAAAACATGTTTTTCAATGGCAAAAATCAATGAATATTGTAAATGCACAAACAGTAATATCTCCACATTGCAAGGTGCAATTCTGAAATTCTTTGCTTTTTCCTGTTAATCCTAGCATGATAAAGAAGATTCAAAGAGAGTGAGATGCCAGCTCCTTTCATTCAGTCAGTAGCTTCAAACATTTCTGGTATATGAAAAACATGTTTTTCAATGGCAAAAATCAATGAATATTGTAAATGCACAAACAGTAATATCTCCACATTGCAAGGTGCAATTCTGAAATTTTTTGCTTTTTCCTGCTAATCCTAGCATGATAAAGAAGATTCAAAGAGAGTGAGATGCCAGCTCCTTTCATTCAGTCAGTAGCTTCAAACATTTCTGGTATATGAAAAACATGTTTTTCAATGGCAAAAATCAATGAATATTGTAAATGCACAAACAGTAATATCTCCACATTGCACGGTGCAATTCTGAAATTTTTAGCTTTTTCCTGTTAATCCTAGCATGATAAAGAAGATTCAAAGAGAGTGAGATGCCAGCTCCTTTCATTCAGTCAGTAGCTTCAAACATTTCTGGTATATGAAAAACGTTTTTCAATGGCAAAAATCAATGAATATTGTAAATGCACAAACAGTAATATCTCCACATTGCAAGGTGCAATTCTGAAATTTTTTGCTTTTTCCTGTTAATCCTAGCATGATAAAGAAGATTCAAAGAGAGTGAGATGCCAGCTCCTTTCATTCAGTCAGTAGCTTCAAACATTTCTGGTATATGAAAAACATGTTTTTCAATGGCAAAAATCAATGAATATTGTAAATGCACAAACAGTAATATCTCCACATTGCAAGGTGCAATTCTGAAATTTTTTGCTTTTTCCTGCTCCTCTTAGCATGATAAAGAAGATTCAAAGAGAGTGAGATGCCAGCTCCTTTCATTCAGTCAGTAGCTTCAATCATTTCTGGACGTTTTTCAATGGCAAAAATCAATGAAT
Source organism: Phyllobates terribilis (assembly GCF_046119375.1). NCBI lineage: Eukaryota > Metazoa > Chordata > Amphibia > Anura > Dendrobatidae > Phyllobates > Phyllobates terribilis. The sequence goes on along the minus strand of NW_027365530.1, from coordinate 8,869 downwards.
ATTGTAAATGCACAAACAGTAATTTCTCCGCATTGCAAGGTGCAATTCTGAAATTTTTTGCTTTTTCCTGCTCCTCTTAGCATGGTAAAGACTCAAAGAGAGTGAGATGCCAGCTCCTTTCATTCAGTCAGTAGCTTCAATCATTTCTGGACGTTTTTCAACGGCAAAAATCAATGAATATTGTAGATGCACAAACAGTAATTTCTCCGCATTGCAAGGTGCAATTCTGAAATTTTTTGCTTTTTCCTGCTCCTCTTAGCATGATAAAGAAGATTCAAAGAGACTGAGATGCCAGCTCCTTTCATTCAGTCAGTAGCTTCAATCATTTCTGGACGTTTTTCAATGGCAAAAATCAATGAATATTGTAAATGCACAAACAGTAATTTCTCCGCATTGCAAGGTGCAATTCTGAAATTTTTTGCTTTTTCCTGCTCCTCTTAGCATGATAAAGAAGATTCAAAGAGAGTGAGATGCCAGCTCCTTTCATTCAGTCAGTAGCTTCAATCATTTCTGGATGTTTTTCAATGGCAAAAATCAATGAATATTGTAAATGCACAAACAGTAATATCTCCACATTGCAAGGTGCAATTCTGAAATTTTTTGCTTTTTCCTGCTAATCCTAGCATGATAAAGAAGATTCAAAGAGAGTGAGATGCCAGCTCCTTTCATTCAGTCAGTAGCTTCAAACATTTCTGGTATATGAAAAACATGTTTTTCAATGGCAAAAATCAATGAATATTGTAAATGCACAAACAGTAATATCTCCACATTGCACGGTGCAATTCTGAAATTTTTAGCTTTTTCCTGTTAATCCTAGCATGATAAAGAAGATTCAAAGAGAGTGAGATGCCAGCTCCTTTCATTCAGTCAGTAGCTTCAAACATTTCTGGTATATGAAAAACATGTTTTTCAATGGCAAAAATCAATGAATATTGTAAATGCACAAACAGTAATATCTCCACATTGCAAGGTGCAATTCTGAAATTTTTTGCTTTTTCCTGCTAATCCTAGCATGATAAAGAAGATTCAAAGAGAGTGAGATGCCAGCTCCTTTCATTCAGTCAGTAGCTTCAAACATTTCTGGTATATGAAAAACATGTTTTTCAATGGCAAAAATCAATGAATATTGTAAATGCACAAACAGTAATATCTCCACATTGCACGGTGCAATTATGAAATTTTTAGCTTTTTCCTGTTAATCCTAGCATGATAAAGAAGATTCAAAGAGAGTGAGATGCCAGCTCCTTTCATTCAGTCAGTAGCTTCAAACATTTCTGGTATATGAAAAACATGTTTTTCAATGGCAAAAATCAATGAATATTGTAAATGCACAAACAGTAATATCTCCACATTGCAAGGTGCAATTCTGAAATTCTTTGCTTTTTCCTGTTAATCCTAGCATGATAAAGAAGATTCAAAGAGAGTGAGATGCCAGCTCCTTTCATTCAGTCAGTAGCTTCAAACATTTCTGGTATATGAAAAACATGTTTTTCAATGGCAAAAATCAATGAATATTGTAAATGCACAAACAGTAATATCTCCACATTGCAAGGTGCAATTCTGAAATTTTTTGCTTTTTCCTGCTAATCCTAGCATGATAAAGAAGATTCAAAGAGAGTGAGATGCCAGCTCCTTTCATTCAGTCAGTAGCTTCAAACATTTCTGGTATATGAAAAACATGTTTTTCAATGGCAAAAATCAATGAATATTGTAAATGCACAAACAGTAATATCTCCACATTGCACGGTGCAATTCTGAAATTTTTAGCTTTTTCCTGTTAATCCTAGCATGATAAAGAAGATTCAAAGAGAGTGAGATGCCAGCTCCTTTCATTCAGTCAGTAGCTTCAAACATTTCTGGTATATGAAAAACGTTTTTCAATGGCAAAAATCAATGAATATTGTAAATGCACAAACAGTAATATCTCCACATTGCAAGGTGCAATTCTGAAATTTTTTGCTTTTTCCTGTTAATCCTAGCATGATAAAGAAGATTCAAAGAGAGTGAGATGCCAGCTCCTTTCATTCAGTCAGTAGCTTCAAACATTTCTGGTATATGAAAAACATGTTTTTCAATGGCAAAAATCAATGAATATTGTAAATGCACAAACAGTAATATCTCCACATTGCAAGGTGCAATTCTGAAATTTTTTGCTTTTTCCTGCTCCTCTTAGCATGATAAAGAAGATTCAAAGAGAGTGAGATGCCAGCTCCTTTCATTCAGTCAGTAGCTTCAATCATTTCTGGACGTTTTTCAATGGCAAAAATCAATGAATATTGTAAATGCACAAACAGTAATTTCTCCGCATTGCAAGGTGCAATTCTGAAATTTTTTGCTTTTTCCTGCTCCTCTTAGCATGGTAAAGACTCAAAGAGAGTGAGATGCCAGCTCCTTTCATTCAGTCAGTAGCTTCAATCATTTCTGGACGTTTTTCAACGGCAAAAATCAATGAATATTGTAGATGCACAAACAGTAATTTCTCCGCATTGCAAGGTGCAATTCTGAAATTTTTTGCTTTTTCCTGCTCCTCTTAGCATGATAAAGAAGATTCAAAGAGACTGAGATGCCAGCTCCTTTCATTCAGTCAGTAGCTTCAATCATTTCTGGACGTTTTTCAATGGCAAAAATCAATGAATATTGTAAATGCACAAACAGTAATTTCTCCGCATTGCAAGGTGCAATTCTGAAATTTTTTGCTTTTTCCTGCTCCTCTTAGCATGATAAAGAAGATTCAAAGAGAGTGAGATGCCAGCTCCTTTCATTCAGTCAGTAGCTTCAATCATTTCTGGATGTTTTTCAATGGCAAAAATCAATGAATATTGTAAATGCACAAACAGTAATTTCTCCGCATTGCAAGGTGCAATTCTGAAATTTTTTGCTTTTTCCTGCTCCTCTTAGCATGATAAAGAAGATTCAAAGAGAGTGAGATGCCAGCTCCTTTCATTCAGTCAGTAGCTTCAAACATTTCTGGTATATGAAAAACATGTTTTTCAATGGCAAAAATCAATGAATATTGTAAATGCACAAACAGTAATATCTCCACATTGCACGGTGCAATTCTGAAATTTTTAGCTTTTTCCTGTTAATCCTAGCATGATAAAGAAGATTCAAAGAGAGTGAGATGCCAGCTCCTTTCATTCAGTCAGTAGCTTCAAACATTTCTGGTATATGAAAAACATGTTTTTCAATGGCAAAAATCAATGAATATTGTAAATGCACAAACAGTAATATCTCCACATTGCAAGGTGCAATTCTGAAATTTTTTGCTTTTTCCTGCTAATCCTAGCATGATAAAGAAGATTCAAAGAGAGTGAGATGCCAGCTCCTTTCATTCAGTCAGTAGCTTCAAACATTTCTGGTATATGAAAAACATGTTTTTCAATGGCAAAAATCAATGAATATTGTAAATGCACAAACAGTAATATCTCCACATTGCACGGTGCAATTATGAAATTTTTAGCTTTTTCCTGTTAATCCTAGCATGATAAAGAAGATTCAAAGAGAGTGAGATGCCAGCTCCTTTCATTCAGTCAGTAGCTTCAAACATTTCTGGTATATGAAAAACATGTTTTTCAATGGCAAAAATCAATGAATATTGTAAATGCACAAACAGTAATATCTCCACATTGCAAGGTGCAATTCTGAAATTTTTTGCTTTTTCCTGCTAATCCTAGCATGATAAAGAAGATTCAAAGAGAGTGAGATGCCAGCTCCTTTCATTCAGTCAGTAGCCTCAAACATTTCTGGTATATGAAAAACATGTTTTTCAATGGCAAAAATCAATGAATATTGTAAATGCACAAACAGTAATATCTCCACATTGCAAGGTGCAATTCTGAAATTTTTTGCTTTTTCCTGTTAATCCTAGCATGATAAAGAAGATTCAAAGAGAGTGAGATGCCAGCTCCTTTCATTCAGTCAGTAGCTTCAAACATTTCTGGTATATGAAAAACATGTTTTTCAATGGCAAAAATCAATGAATATTGTAAATGCACAAACAGTAATATCTCCACATTGCAAGGTGCAATTCTGAAATTTTTTGCTTTTTCCTGCTAATCCTAGCATGATAAAGAAGATTCAAAGAGAGTGAGATGCCAGCTCCTTTCATTCAGTCAGTAGCTTCAAACATTTCTGGTATATGAAAAACATGTTTTTCAATGGCAAAAATCAATGAATATTGTAAATGCACAAACAGTAATATCTCCACATTGCAAGGTGCAATTCTGAAATTTTTTGCTTTTTCCTGCTAATCCTAGCATGATAAAGAAGATTCAAAGAGAGTGAGATGCCAGCTCCTTTCATTCAGTCAGTAGCTTCAAACATTTCTGGTATATGAAAAACATGTTTTTCAATGGCAAAAATCAATGAATATTGTAAATGCACAAACAGTAATATCTCCACATTGCACGGTGCAATTATGAAATTTTTAGCTTTTTCCTGTTAATCCTAGCATGATAAAGAAGATTCAAAGAGAGTGAGATGCCAGCTCCTTTCATTCAGTCAGTAGCTTCAAACATTTCTGGTATATGAAAAACATGTTTTTCAATGGCAAAAATCAATGAATATTGTAAATGCACAAACAGTAATAACTCCACATTGCAAGGTGCAATTCTGAAATTTTTTGCTTTTTCCTGCTAATCCTAGCATGATAAAGAAGATTCAAAGAGAGTGAGATGCCAGCTCCTTTCATTCAGTCAGTAGCTTCAAACATTTCTGGTATATGAAAAACATGTTTTTCAATGGCAAAAATCAATGAATATTGTAAATGCACAAACAGTAATATCTCAACATTGCACGGTGCAATTCTGAAATTTTTAGCTTTTTCCTGTTAATCCTAGCATGATAAAGAAGATTCAGAGAGTGAGATGCCAGCTCCTTTCATTCAGTCAGTAGCTTCAAACATTTCTGGTATATGAAAAACGTTTTTCAATGGCAAAAATCAATGAATATTGTAAATGCACAAACAGTAATATCTCCACATTGCAAGGTGCAATTCTGAAATTTTTTGCTTTTTCCTGTTAATCCTAGCATGATAAAGAAGATTCAAAGAGAGTGAGATGCCAGCTCCTTTCATTCAGTCAGTAGCTTCAAACATTTCTGGTATATGAAAAACATGTTTTTCAATGGCAAAAATCAATGAATATTGTAAATGCACAAACAGTAATATCTCCACATTGCAAGGTGCAATTCTGAAATTTTTTGCTTTTTCCTGCTAATCCTAGCATGATAAAGAAGATTCAAAGAGAGTGAGATGCCAGCTCCTTTCATTCAGTCAGTAGCTTCAAACATTTCTGGTATATGAAAAACATGTTTTTCAATGGCAAAAATCAATGAATATTGTAAATGCACAGTAATATCTCCACATTGCACGGTGCAATTCTGAAATTTTTAGCTTTTTCCTGTTAATCCTAGCATGATAAAGAAGATTCAGAGTGACATGCCAGCTCCTTTCATTCAGTCAGTAGCTTCAAACATTTCTGGTATATGAAAAACATGTTTTTCAATGGCAAAAATCAATGAATATTGTAAATGCACAAACAGTAATATCTCCACATTGCAAGGTGCAATTCTGAAATTTTTTGCTTTTTCCTGCTAATCCTAGCATGATAAAGAAGATTCAAAGAGAGTGAGATGCCAGCTCCTTTCATTCAGTCAGTAGCTTCAAACATTTCTGGTATATGAAAAACATGTTTTTCAATGGCAAAAATCAATGAATATTGTAAATGCACAAACAGTAATATCTCCACATTGCACGGTGCAATTCTGAAATTTTTAGCTTTTTCCTGTTAATCCTAGCATGATAAAGAAGATTCAAAGAGAGTGAGATGCCAGCTCCTTTCATTCAGTCAGTAGCTTCAAACATTTCTGGTATATGAAAAACATGTTTTTCAATGGCAAAAATCAATGAATATTGTAAATGCACAAACAGTAATATCTCCACATTGCAAGGTGCAATTCTGAAATTCTTTGCTTTTTCCTGTTAATCCTAGCATGATAAAGAAGATTCAAAGAGAGTGAGATGCCAGCTCCTTTCATTCAGTCAGTAGCTTCAAACATTTCTGGTATATGAAAAACATGTTTTTCAATGGCAAAAATCAATGAATATTGTAAATGCACAAACAGTAATATCTCCACATTGCAAGGTGCAATTCTGAAATTTTTTGCTTTTTCCTGCTAATCCTAGCATGATAAAGAAGATTCAAAGAGAGTGAGATGCCAGCTCCTTTCATTCAGTCAGTAGCTTCAAACATTTCTGGTATATGAAAAACATGTTTTTCAATGGCAAAAATCAATGAATATTGTAAATGCACAAACAGTAATATCTCCACATTGCACGGTGCAATTCTGAAATTTTTAGCTTTTTCCTGTTAATCCTAGCATGATAAAGATTCAAAGAGAGTGAGATGCCAGCTCCTTTCATTCAGTCAGTAGCTTCAAACATTTCTGGTATATGAAAAACATGTTTTTCAATGGCAAAAATCAATGAATATTGTAAATGCACAAACAGTAATATCTCCACATTGCAAGGTGCAATTCTGAAATTTTTTGCTTTTTCCTGCTAATCCTAGCATGATAAAGAAGATTCAAAGAGAGTGAGATGCCAGCTCCTTTCATTCAGTCAGTAGCTTCAAACATTTCTGGTATATGAAAAACATGTTTTTCAATGGCAAAAATCAATGAATATTGTAAATGCACAAACAGTAATATCTCCACATTGCACGGTGCAATTCTGAAATTTTTAGCTTTTTCCTGTTAATCCTAGCATGATAAAGAAGATTCAAAGAGAGTGAGATGCCAGCTCCTTTCATTCAGTCAGTAGCTTCAAACATTTCTGGTATATGAAAAACATGTTTTTCAATGGCAAAAATCAATGAATATTGTAAATGCACAAACAGTAATATCTCCACATTGCAAGGTGCAATTCTGAAATTTTTTGCTTTTTCCTGTTAATCCTAGCATGATAAAGAAGATTCAAAGAGAGTGAGATGCCAGCTCCTTTCATTCAGTCAGTAGCTTCAAACATTTCTGGTATATGAAAAACATGTTTTTCAATGGCAAAAATCAATGAATATTGTAAATGCACAAACAGTAATATCTCCACATTGCAAGGTGCAATTCTGAAATTTTTTGCTTTTTCCTGCTAATCCTAGCATGATAAAGAAGATTCAAAGAGAGTGAGATGCCAGCTCCTTTCATTCAGTCAGTAGCTTCAAACATTTCTGGTATATGAAAAACATGTTTTTCAATGGCAAAAATCAATGAATATTGTAAATGCACAAACAGTAATATCTCCACATTGCACGGTGCAATTCTGAAATTTTTAGCTTTTTCCTGTTAATCCTAGCATGATAAAGAAGATTCAAAGAGAGTGAGATGCCAGCTCCTTTCATTCAGTCAGTAGCTTCAAACATTTCTGGTATATGAAAAACATGTTTTCAATGGCAAAAATCAATGAATATTGTAAATGCACAAACAGTAATATCTCCACATTGCAAGGTGCAATTCTGAAATTTTTTGCTTTTTCCTGCTAATCCTAGCATGATAAAGAAGATTCAAAGAGAGTGAGATGCCAGCTCCTTTCATTCAGTCAGTAGCTTCAAACATTTCTGGTATATGAAAAACATGTTTTTCAATGGCAAAAATCAATGAATATTGTAAATGCACAAACAGTAATATCTCCACATTGCACGGGCAATCTGAAATTTTTAGCTTTTTCCTGTTAATCCTAGCATGATAAAGAAGATTCAAAGAGATGGAATGCCAGCTCCTTTCATTCAGTCAGTAGCTTCAAACATTTCTGGTATATGAAAAACATGTTTTCAATGGCAAAGAATCAATGAATATTGTAAATGCACAAAACCAGTAATATCTCCACATTGCAAAAGGTGCAATTCTGAAATTTTTTGCTTTTTCCTGCTAATCCTAGCATGATAAAGAAGATTCAAAGAGAGTGAGATGCCAGCTCCTTTCATTCAGTCAGTAGCTTCAAACATTTCTGGTATATGAAAAACATGTTTTTCAATGGCAAAAATCAATGAATATTGTAAATGCACAAACAGTAATATCTCCACATTGCACGGTGCAATTCTGAAATTTTTAGCTTTTTCCTGTTAATCCTAGCATGATAAAGAAGATTCAAAGAGAGTGAGATGCCAGCTCCTTTCATTCAGTCAGTAGCTTCAAACATTTCTGGTATATGAAAAACATGTTTTTCAATGGCAAAAATCAATGAATATTGTAAATGCACAAACAGTAATATCTCCACATTGCAAGGTGCAATTCTGAAATTTTTTGCTTTTTCCTGCTAATCCTAGCATGATAAAGAAGATTCAAAGAGAGTGAGATGCCAGCTCCTTTCATTCAGTCAGTAGCTTCAAACATTTCTGGTATATGAAAAACATGTTTTTCAATGGCAAAAATCAATGAATATTGTAAATGCACAAACAGTAATATCTCCACATTGCATGGTGCAATTCTGAAATTTTTAGCTTTTTCCTGTTAATCCTAGCATGATAAAGAAGATTCAAGAGAGTGAGATGCCAGCTCCTTTCATTCAGTCAGTAGCTTCAAACATTTCTGGTATATGAAAAACATGTTTTTCAATGGCAAAAATCAATGAATATTGTAAATGCACAAACAGTAATATCTCCACATTGCAAGGTGCAATTCTGAAATTTTTTGCTTTTTCCTGCTAATCCTAGCATGATAAAGAAGATTCAAAGAGAGTGAGATGCCAGCTCCTTTCATTCAGTCAGTAGCTTCAAACATTTCTGGTATATGAAAAACATGTTTTTTGAAAAACATGTTTTTCAATGGCAAAAATCAATGAATATTGTAATGCACAAACAGTAATATCTCCACATTGCAA